>NW_027508811.1:10057500-10240000 GCF_051911475.1 Siphateles boraxobius | reverse complement strand
TTCAATGTTCAGTTATGTTTAACATTTAAAAGAGTTTCTATTATGTTAAAGTTCTGATCGTTACCATTGTACAGAAGAGTAGGGCTTATGGTTAGGTTGTGAATAATTGCATGTACTGTATTAATATTATGAAGAAGCTTTAATATGGATCTGCTTTTAAGTGACAGGTGGATCAGTATATTTTACACCTGAGAAAATGTGTGGACCTAAATTGATTGATAAACTTTGTCAAAACTTGCCAGAATGGTTTGTGAATATCACACTGTGTCCATTAAGTACATTAGCAGCTCAACCCAACTGTAGTTTGATGCGCATGAAAAATCGATTAAGTTGATGGCTCGCACAGAGAATATACATGAATATGCTTTTTGAAAGGAAGTAAATAAAGTGACAGGAAAGGAAAAGGGAAGGAAGAGGAGAGAACAAAGACAAACCTTTGACTAAGGAGAATTAAACGATTTTTAGTTTACAATACCAGAAGCTTATCTGAAAGAATTGTAGATTTTTTTTTAATTATTATTATTATTTATTTTTTGCTCATGTCTATAAGCTTTGAGATCATTTACCATTACATGTATGAGCTACTTATTGAAAACGGATTTAAAAAAAATGCACAAAATAAGATTTTTCGATTAAAATATCCAAAAGCCACTATAGATTCTAGAACAATGTTATATATCTTGTTGACTTGTGTATTGTGTACATTATCCCAAATGTTTACAACAATGTTCTAAATCCAGAGAAACCATGGAAACACCAAATACACTGTAATATATTATGTGTTTTATTAGACAGGCGAGCAACTGTTTGGATACCTTTATCAACAGAAAGTAATCATTTTTATATAGCTCAACACATTTAGTCTTACTGTGTGAATCTCTTGTTTTCTTAAATCACAGTGAGTAACATGTTTGTACGCAAAAAGAAAATCTGACAACACTATTTTGTCAAGTGGCTAACATAGCACAATCAGCAAGAGCTTTAGCAACAATAAAGCACTTTCTCCACCATACAATGTTTTAAAATTAATTGCATGCCATTTAGCAATACAAGTCATCCAGCTTTCATTAATATGATATTCTAATATCGATCTAGCTACAAGTGTCTAAAACCAGCCACCGAGTGAACGCAAAGTAACGTTAACATAACTTTCAACACACTCAAACCAGAGATGTAAAGAGCACCTGTAAACCATACTTGAGTAAAAGTACAGATACCTTACAGTGAAAATGACTCCATTACAGGTTACAAGTCACCAATTTCAATACGACTTGATTAAAAGTCTTAGAGCATCTCAAGGAACAGTTGATTTGTGAGGAGAGCGATCATGTTTATTTTCTAAAAACAAAATAAAACTGAACACGTCAATATTGCAATAAATCAAGGTTGACACCAGCCTCTTAAACATCTACTAACACTCAAGTCTCAGTTAAGCTCAAGTGCTCAAAAAGGGCATAAACCAATATCCTTCAAAAAAGTCTCTTTAATATAACGGATAAATAAAATAAAGTTAAGTCAAATTAAATAGTCAAAGCTTACTTGCACTGGACGTGTTGGTTTCGGCCTCATCTCATATATGAAACACCTGCGATTGAGCAACTACCTGCTAATGCACTCGCATTCGTGTAAAGCAGCATTGTTGACAAGTTTGGGTGAGTAAGGGCGAAACACACAAGTTACTGTATATAGTTCCTGCAATAACCTTAGATGGCGATATCGCTTCTCTATAGCAGCAATAAACTGCTGCAGGAAAAGTTAGGTGCCATGCAAAATGTAACCAGTAATTGCATTACTCTTCACAAATGTATTGGTGTAAAGAGTACATATACTTGTTCAAAAATGTACTCAAGTAGTGAGTAAAAGTTGCTAATATTTTTGATACTCAGTAAAACTACAACGTAACCATAAAGATACTTAAGTTCAGTAACTAATTACATTTACTTAAATACTTTACACCACTGACTCAAATGTATTTTTAGCATGATTGTTTGATTGTTTGACAGTAACGCTGCATTACCCCACAATTGTAATTCTTTGCGGCTGTTTCATTAGAATGAAATAAAAATAATGTGAATTTAAGTGATCAAACCTAACTGCCTCCTTATTCCCAAACAGTTAAACAAAACTTTAATCGATAAATATGAAACAACAACTAAACGAAAAGAGTGGGAGCGGACGAATACAGTATATAAGCATAATAAAAACAGCAACGAAAAATGTCCCAGACTCTCGCCCACACCCTGCTTCATACCACAGTAACGTTACTTAAACTTTAATACATCAGCTCATCCATGGACATGATTTTAGCTTGATTCCCGTCAGACTGCTTTCCATCGGCTGTGAAGACGACATCTCGCATGATTCCACACCCATTCATTGTGTCATCAAGCTACGCCTATCTTTTTGATTTGAATAAGCGACTTTTAGCAGCGACACTCAAATACCTTTAATGACTCATCCTGCACTGCACAGATTTTTTTCCAATCAAAATAATACCTCTGTAATATTCTGTGTAATACCACCTGTCACAATGAGACAGGTGGCATTACAGAGAATATTACAGAGGTATTACAGAGCATAAATAACACTGCACAAATAATAGAAATAATAAGTGGTGGTTGAGCTGATCTTAAAGTATTACCAGATAACATGCTGGATTATGACAGATGACACACGTCGGAGCAGTACACACTTTGTTAGTTCCAGCACTCCATACAGTTAAATTAAACTAGAATTCAAACTTCAGTCAGCTTAAATAAAGTTGAAATGTTTACAGGAAGGAGAGATGATCATATTCATTCTATTTTTTAGCACTTGAAGACACTCTGGCAGACAAAAACAATGAGGGCATCTGCACATGCTGTTACCATGGTTACCAAACAATGAGAAGAAGAAACAGCTGCTTTTAGCAGCTAGACTAGACTTGAGTTTCTCAGCCTGTTGAGGTTTCATAATGCAAGTCATAAATCACTAAATTAATTCAAAGCATATTCACTGACATGTATCATCCAAGTAAGCAATATCATATTCCTTGCAACAGTGCTGTTGTAATGAGTATTAGCAGGTGTGATTCCGAAGCATTACTTTTTACAAAAGTTTGAGTAACTTCTGTCTGAGGGCAAATTTGACCAGTTTGTTAATTTTCTTTCCGCCAACTTAGAATAGCTCCAAAAGAATCCAGAACGTAAAGCAAGTAATTTTAGTAAGTACTTTGTAAAAAACATTTGGAATTTGCCTCTGAATTTTAATTTGTTTCCTTACTGCATTTACTTTTAACACATGCAGTTCCTCTTGTAAGAAATAAAATGATAAGTATCAAAATGTTGTAAGAACTATTTAAACGCTAAATTATGTACTGTAATGTGCAAAAATGTACATAATTAATTCATTATAAATGCTATATTACAATAATTAAAATAAATGTATATTTATTATAAAAAAATACATATGCACATATATACTTTACAGAGTATATTGTTAATCTGACATCCGTTCACAGTTAATAGTACAATACAGTAGTTGAGGACATAAAGGGAACTTATCCCTAGAATAAGGCTTGATCTTACTTCTGAACATTGTTCTCTGAGCGCTTTTCAAGCGGGCCATTGAAAATCTATAATGTTTCATTAGCAGCAGTGCAGAGCTAATCAATCCATCCTGCTGCTTTGCATGCAAGAGTTTTCTAACTACAGTAGCCCATATCAGATAGCTCCTCTCAAGCCCCCTCTGAGAGCTGAATCAGCACATCTTTATGCAAGTTTGTTGCACAAACAGGTCAAATTGTTAGTATAAAGGGATTCATCAGTTTAAATCCAGGCTAAAAAAAAAATAATGTTCATTGGGTAAGCTTAGAGTCATGGGGGAATTCACCAAGAATGAATTGTGCCATGTATTTGCCTGCATTGTGCATAATTTTAGTGGCCAATTCAGTAAAGGAATTAAGCATCTTTTTACACTTGTGGTGTTTGAAAATGACCAGCCTACAAAAAAGTATTGCTTAAAAATCTTTTGTTATGCTATAATACTGCCAAATATTGCAATCAATGTTTTATAAAAAAAAAAAAAATCTTTCAATTAGCACAGGTTTTGTATTTCTTTTTGGAACTGATTGATCAGGCCTCAATGATCTGAGCTTATGCACTTCAGGTTTTTGGGTTTTTTTTTGGTGAATAAGCAAAGCTTGAGTTATCTTTTTTTACTCAAAACCTGAGGTGCATAATGATCCTGCGTTCAGTCAGTTCCAAAAAGAAATGCAAAACCTGCTTACTGAAAGAAAACAAGAAAGTTGCCAAAAAAAAAAAAAGGAATCCCATATTTAATGATAATATAGCATAATAAGAGATTTACAAGGCCCGTTAAAAGGCCTTGTACTGGGCATTGTACTTGTACTGGCCATTTTTTACTGGGAATGCCAAATGGGAATGCCAAATACCAAAACTTCCGTAATCATCACAGTTATGTAATATATTACCATCACATTCACCTGTGTGTTGGGCAACACTGGTGTGGAGAGCTAAAATCTATGAATATTTGGCTAGCTGACAAAATACATTTTTAAATTATGGGGTAGACTGTGATTAAGCTCATGGGCCTGAGCGTGAGACTGCTTCCCATAGATTTATCTCCTCTGGTAACGTATTACCTCTCTAATCTTAATGAGGGTAGCAAATACTGAATCTTCTCATTCTCTCTCTAATATTGTGTAGCACAGAGACGCCATATCTGTCACATTTACAGCCTCCAATGTTCACTTGCGCCACTGAAAGCTGTTCTAATTGACCCTGCAGGACTGAAAAGCTCAGAAAGGCTGTAAAATCTGATCTAGTAATCACGTGGCGCCCATTGTGGGGGCCAATGGCCTTATAACAACTATTACAATTTCTCTGGAATTATCTCAGAACATATCTGCACTTAAGTTAATGACTTAATCAGGCTTAATGCACTCTGCAGGTACACCGTTTTGCAGGGTGAGATTTCTAAGCTCTTCTATGACATTTGTTCTTTAAACAGACCATAGGTTAAATCAGTCCTCAAATGGCGGTTGGTACTTACCGGTACCAGCATTTCTGTTCTATTCTTTCCACAGAACAGGAAATTATTCTTGTGAATCAGCAACTGTCATACTGCTTGTGCTCTGTCCGGTACCTGCTCAACTAGACAGTCTATTTTTCATTCTCACCAGACAAAAAAGTTTTCATTTCAAAACGCTCTCCATGCACACTAGCGTTTTCAAGCGATTTCCAAAAGTTTCAGTTCGATTAGTGAGCAATCAGCAATGTGAGAATTAAAACTGCTGCCTTTATTAGATTTTTTGGAATAAATGTACAAATGCATAAAAAGATTTACACTTGGTTTTAATAAATAGAACATTAATTACATTGTTAATGTAAAATACAAAATAGAATTGTATTAGCTTTTATTTTGATTTTATGTAAAGTAATGTGTATTTAACAAGGAAAATGTCACAACATTAAGTTTAACTGGGACATATACATTTGATTTAATAAAAAAAATCTTTGAGGACTTTGTCTCTAAAATTAAGCAAACCTGCACGCCAGTCCCCCTAAAACGCTAGCGTAGCGTAATTTCTGCCAGGTCATGTTAGTCAAGCTCGCATCAGCTGACACTCAGCTGATACACGTCTACCTATAGGAATACGACGCCTATCACTGTGCACATATATAAGCTCCTTCAGTATTATCAGCAGCTATCGCGTTTCTCAGGAGCCATACCTCCTCCATCACCATCTCCTCCTCTCGTCAGTCAGGATTTGGCATTCTGATTCCCCCTGAATCAGACTAAAATTCTTGAATTATATTGTTCATTAAAATTAATTAATGATATCTGCAATACATTCATGTTGTTTTTGTTCTGTTTACCCTAAGGGGTGTTATTGCTGCTCTCCCTGCTCTTATCCACGCCAGGCTGCATGGATGCGCAGGGAGTTTTTGACCAGAAGAGAACCATACTGCCAATCCTATGCTAACTGTCAATCGTATTTGACGATAGTAATCCTGACAGAACTATAATCACCTATCTGAACAATCAGGCCAGTGCTGCTTCCTCAAGAAAGTTTATCATTTTCAAGTGTTTTTGAGTCTTGTCAGTTTAACATTCAAGTGAATTTAAGTCATTCAAGAAGTGAAAGAGAACTGTGATGTGCTGTGATAGATCGTTCACACATGAAGCTGTAGGGTATGGACCAATCAGACACATACTAATTATTCATTATATAAAAAGGTTTACGAAACTCCTCACACAGCCCAAATGAACAAACACAAGGGCAGAAACAGTGTCATGTTACAGGGCATGATAAGGAGATTTTACGACCTCCGAGGAATGTGGCCACATACTCAAGAGAGAGACTATGAAACAGAAACCCTCTTTAAAACAGACTTTGCTGCATTAATCATAGACTAACTGATCTATAAATGAACATGCATAAAACTGTGAAAGAAACAGTGTAAATGGTTTACTGTCTCGTGTACTATTAGGTATATATTATGGTATGTATCCTGGAATACAACCAACTATAGATTAATGTAACCTCACCTGTATAATGCCTCCTACCTAATTAATCCTCATTTAATGACTCACACTTTGATGTACATCACCTTCTTCTAGAATGCAGTGTGGATGTGTTATAGCTATTTTAGCATTAATGAAGGAATAATCATGCTAGGGACAAAGATCCGTAAATCAACTAAGAGCCACTTTCCCTCTCAGACATGTCCCCTTTCTGATTGGTCGAGTTCAACCCTTAGGGGAGGATCTTCTCCAGGCCTTATTAGAGACAGTCCACATGTGACCTCCCTCTCTTAGTTCTTTCATCCAGCCGCAACACTGTTCTGGTGATACTGGGGAGCCCCCTCCCCCTCCACGGGGGCCCCAGGGCCCAGCAGGCCTCGATTCCAACCAGATATGGGCTCAGGCAGGAGAGAGATGACTCTCTCACAAAGAACCAAGGACAATCTCAAGAGTTTTGGAACAAAGCTCCAACCAACAACGACTCCAATCACCCATCCTTCCGACTTCCTCACTTCTCCTGGGTGCTCGGCGTGGCCTCAACAGAGTCCCAGGCCTTGCCCAAACCAGCCATGCGTTCCTGGAGAAAGAGAACGCTCAACCAACTTCCACTTGACACTGCCGGAACCATCAACGACTTCAATTTTCAACAACTTCAAGAATTGTTCCCATTACAAATGCAAGTATTCAATTCAATGAAATGTGAAAATGAAATTCTGATGGTTCTTCTCATAGACCCTCTTCCGGTTTCCAATTTCATCCTATCACTAACCTATTTATGTATTCATGTGTGTATGTTGTTTAGTTTATTTATATTCATATAAATATCTATATTTAGTTAATAAAACTTGTACATAATATGTATTTGGTTCTGTTTTGTTTGCAATACAAGTCACTTTACGATCACGGTTTTTGCTACTGGCTCAAAGTACTGTACAGGCGAAGAAATAATTATTCTTCTGTGGCCATGGAAGATACCCTTTTCTTAGAATAAATTAATAATCAAAAGAGTTCGTGGGAAGAACTGATTAATTGATTGTAATATAATTCAGCCACATCAAGTTAATCCAATTAACTGACCCAAATATTTATAATTAATAATAACAAGATATTATTGATTATTAATATTTCCAAAAAGCTGAGTTCCTTACATAGCGCACACAGAAAGCCGCCTCTCAGACAGCATGCATGTATCGAATAGAGTCGGATCTACTTGAGCAAATACACACAAAATTTATATTGTCAAAATGCCCATCTTATTTTGGCAAGGCAATGTAAATATCTGATCTAAAAAAAACTTTTAGTTTTTTAGCTAGTTAACAGTACTTGTTAATAATAATGATATGATGACAATTTTCTGTAGTCAACTGTAGCCTTGTAACGCACGGACAGAGGCGGTAGGATCCATGTGCAGCACTTTATTTCAACTTAAACACAAGCAGACATAAACCCAGGCATACAGTTAACCAAGGGGCAACTCTAGTACTCCAGTAACTCGTGGTGATAACAGGCTTAGATCAAGGCAGGCAGCACAGGTTCATAAACAGTCCAGAAGACAGGCAAGGCACAAGAGTCCAGGGAAACACGGAATAGGTCGAGGCAGGCAGCACAGGTTCATAAACAGTCCAGAAGACAGGCAAGGCACAAGAGTCCAGGGAAACACGGAATACTAAAAAAGGGAATAATGCTCAGAGATGTACGCTTACAATGTAACAAGACTTCGCAATGGCTAATAATCTGAGTGGGGTTTTAATGTGTGTGGAGTTGCGTGTGGAACTAGATGCAGGTGTTAAGGTGATCAAGGAAACAGGTGTGTGCGTAATCAGTCCAGGGTGTGTGCATGGACAGTCCAGGGTGTGTGCGTGAACAGTTCAGGGAAAGGCAGAGCAGTAGTGGATTGCCCTCTCGTGGAACTCGAGGGCAATCCAGACGATAATCGTCACATAACCCCCCCTTTAAGGAGCGGCTTCCAGACGCTCCAAAAACAATCCAGGCGGGGGGTAGAGCGAGGGCGACCCTGGGGGAGGGATGAAGGGCCAGGTCCGTGCAGGGGAACGGGACCAGGACATAGCCACAGCGGGCCTGGGCCCCAGAGCGTGGTTGGACCCAACTGGGCCGGTGGCCAGGGAGGAGCAGGATGAGGCGGAGGCCAGAGCGGAGCAGGGTGGACCGAAGACCACGGCGGGGCAGGAAGAGTCGGTGTCCTGGGCGGAGCACACTTGGCAGGGAACCAAGGCGGAGCACACTTGGAAGGAGACCAGGGCGTATGAAGCTTAGGACCGACGAGACCAGCGGCATAGGAAGTTCGGGACTGGACGGGACCAGCGGCATGGGAAGCTCGGGACTGGACAGGACCAGCGGCATGGGAAGCTCTCGGCGCCGCCTCCATGGACCCCTCAGGGTACCTACTACCCCCCCACAAAAAATACTTGGGGAAATCCACGGGAGGAACCCCTGGGCTGTAAACGGGTTCAAGAGAAGCCTCCCGGAGCTTAAAGGGCGTAGGCAAGGCGAGGCGCAGAGGCGGGGCCGGCAGGGCGAGGCACAGAGGCGGGGGCGGCAGGGCGAGGCGCAGAGGCGGGGCCGGCAGGGCGAGGCACCTGGGAACGCCCTCCGGAGCCTGGCGAGCCAAACGAGTCCTCCTTCTCTTCCTTCTGCGACGGCGTGTCACTGGGCTTGATTGACTCACTTGGCTAGATTCACTCACCCGGCACTTGACTCGGCACTTGACTCGGCACTTGACTCGGCACTTGATTCACTTGACTCGGCACTTGATTCACTTGACTCACTTGATGCACTCGACTCACTTGATGCACTCGACTCAGTACTTGATTCTTTCGAGTCGGCTGGCATGCACTCAAACTCCAGTTCGACCGGCGAAACCTCCGCTGTCTCTGGATTAGCAAGTTCAACAGGACCAGCGCGGAATACGGGCTCGTATGAGGGAGATGAGGCTTTAGCGGCATGCGGAAAGAGTGAGAGAAATCCGCTGCATACAAACCTCCGCGACGCAGGGACAAGAGCAGTTCCTCAGGATCCTCCCCTCCTGCGGGGAGTTCAAAAGCCTCTCTGAATAGGGCAATAAACACGTCATAAGAAGGGAACGACACCGGACCTTGTTCCCAGAACGCACCTGCCCACTCCAGAGCCTTTCCAGTGAACAGTGAGCAGATAAAAGAAACGCGGTCGTCATCCGAGGTGTAAAACTTGGGCTGATGATTCATATACAAGCTGCACTGCTGAAGAAATCCTTAACACGCCACAGGTGAGCCATTGAACTTTTCAGGAAGTGACAGACTGGGATAGCTAAGTGCAGTACTCACACTGGGTTGAGGTGGAACAGGTGCAGGGGGAGCTTGGGTTTGAAAAAGGCTGAAAGTCTGCTGGATCCTGTGGTGGCGAAGTCTTCTGTAACGCACGGACAGAGGCGGTCGGATCCATGTGCAGCACTTTATTTCAACTTAAACACAAGCAGACATAATCCCAGGCATACAGTTAACCAAGGGGCAATCCAGTAACTCGTGGTGATAACAGGCCTAGGTCGAGGCAGGCAGCACAGGTTCATAAACAGTCCAGAAGACAGGCAAGGCTCAAGAGTCCAGGGAAACACGGAATACTAAAACAGGGAATAATGCTCAGAGATGTACGCTTACAATGTAACAAGACTTCGCAATGGTTAATAATCTGAGTGGGGTTTTAATGTGTGTGGAGCTGCATGTGGAACTAGATGCAGGTGTTAAGGTGATCAATGGAAACAGGTGTGTGCGTAATCAGTCCAGGGTGTGTGCATGGACAGTCCAGGGTGTGTGCGTGAACAGTTCAGGGAAAGGCAGAGCAGTAGTGGCACTCGAGGGCAATCCAGACGATAATCATCACAAGCCTACACTTGTACTGAACTTGTGTTGAACTATACTGCAGAAAGACTGGTATTATTATATAATTCATAAAAAATTTTAGTGACTTTGTACCAATTTAACTACCGGTAGGCTGACTTACTATATAGTTATATAGTGGTGGCGATTTTAAAAGGGTTCCCTGAAGGTTAAGCAGCACTCTATTTTTCCCTACTTCAAGCACTTGTCTTGGCAGTGGATATTTGGTAAATTATCATGAAACTTACTAGACCCCTTGCTTATGATGTTCTCCTCACCTTTATACTTTATCAATGACCGGACAGATTTCGCATTTAAATGTGTCATTTCACTTGCCCTGCTGTATAATATGATGGCTTATTTCTACTGACAAAAATTTTTTTTTGTTTTTCACAGGCTTCAAATTTCAGAGCAAAATCTTTTCAGGACAAAAAAATAATAATTAAAAGAGAATTGTTCAAATCCAAAATGTTTAGAGAGGAAAATTTACTTTTTCTATATCTGATCTTGTTGAATGAAGGCATTGTCTATGTGCCTGAGATATTATAGAAATTAAGTTAAATACATTTTGTTTAACTGTATTGAGATGAAAACTAAAAAGGCCTAAAATCATGAAATAAATGTACATTTATAACTATATAACTAAATGAATTTGAGGCAAACCAAAATGAATGCTTATTGCTTGAGAACAACTATAATAATTATGATTGTATAATGGAAACAGTAATAGAATAATAAGAAAACAAAAGGAGGGAATCAACCACATACAGTGGTAGATTGTTATATATTGTTATAGGACAAGGTATTTATCACTAGCTTGATTCAGAGGGACTTGTGCTCTTTGCGTAATATGATTTTAGGGCACATTGTTTTACTTTTGTAATTAGATTGTGCAAACTGCTTTTCATTATCCACCCTGAATTCAATGGAAATGTCTTTTCCCTCACAATATCTATTTATCCAGACAGATAATTCCTCAGCGGTGTCCCATTAAATGACCTCTTGCAGAAAGCTAGTGGTTGCTTATGTTGCAGGATGGTACTGAGAGGACTTGCACTTGTATACAATGTTCCTAAAAGGGGTGGGGGTGGGCCTTGGACATTTGCACAGTTAAAAACTACTCAATGTACTTAAAATTTTCAGATTTGTATTGCACACTTCATCAAACATGCAAGCAATTAACATTGAATAAATCTACATCTGCCGGTTTTCACCAACGGGGAGGTTGTCAAGCTTGAATAAGGATAGAGATTTTGCTGTGTGCTGACTGAGATTTACACAGGATGACTGACAGCCTCTTATCTTTGCACTGTACAGAAAGACGTTTTTGTTCAGAGATAATGAAGAGACTGTTTCAATACATCATTCAACACACCAACACACACACATAATGATTAACTTTTACAGAGGATACTTCTCTACCAGAACTACATAAAAATCTGTGTTAATTATGTCTGACCTTGGAAACCAAATAAAGCAGATTTAAAGGAATTGCGTAATTGCAAATCTAAATCACCTTTCTGACCCAAATTATCCTCTCCAACACCTCTCATTTCCACCCTGTTAAAAAAAACGATCCAAATGACATACGGTTGTGTTTTCAGACTGCATAGACAATTACACTGAAGATTAATGCAGCTATAATGTTTGGATGGGTATACTTGTAAAATCAAGACACGTTGTTGCCTCTGAGAGAGCAATGAAACAGCACTTCAGCTCAGGCAAAGGTAAAGAGACAGACAGGGACCTGAGACTTGGGTTGAAATGGGTTCAGTTTAGCGCATAGCACAAATTCTGCAAAAAATATATCTTAAAGAGAGAGTAAATTCAGAGGTCAGACTCTTCATCTGGTCCTCATTTCAGCTGATTCTGCTTGACTGTTCACTAAAAAGACCACCAAAGAGAGTCATTTAGATGCAGGGCTATCTGAAATGTATAAATATAGTATAATACTCAATGGGGAATGTAAAGAGCAAAACTTTAGTCAAGATGAAGCTCATACAAAAAGTGTCATCTCTGGCTCAAAATCAGTTCCGACACACACAGAATCAAGCATACTGACATTCCCAGAGTGCCTCTTAGAAACCATTGGGGACATTTTCAAGATGTGCAGCATTTTAAAGAAAACAACAGCTCCTTTTTTCTCTGATGAAAATTTCTGAAATGAAGAGACACTGGGGACTCGAAACACAGAGTAAGTGAATTAAGGTTCTCGCGTAGGTGATTTTATTCCATTTTTAAGCAGTTATGTGCGCATGGGGAGATGCTGAGGCATTGTGTGCCGTATAGTAGTAATATTATGTGATATACACGTATAGTTTAATGGGCTGAGAGGGAATTTCCTGGACCACCCCTCGTAATAACGACAGGATGAAGAGCTTGTATATATAATGTCAATGCCCTTTTCCCCCGCACAGGAATATCACACACTATTCACACTATTTTTTCGCACCTGAAACGGCCATGGAGTCAAACAGCCATATCTGTTTCATTCTGGTCCATTGGGTCCATCTCATTTCTGTTATTGCCTTTGTCATTGAAGGGATGGTCTGTCATGTGAATAGATAATATGTGTTAGAACAGAGCAAAAGAGCAGTACTGGGGAAATGTGTGCATGTGTTTAAGAGCTTGACTCGTATCGATATGCAAGAGCTTACACTTCTATCAAAGAAACGACCCAAAGACCTTCACACATCTGATTCACCTGCCATTATCTCCACCTCATAAGTCTTACGGCTTACACTCCATCACACACACAGAGAGAGACAGATAGAGAGAGCGGGGGGAGATAGAGAAGGGGTGAGATATTGAGATAAAGAGAGAAAGTCTCAGACGTGACAAAATCAGATAGTATTCAGAAGAGAAATGAAAGGCAACAAAAGAGGAAGAATTTGTATGCTAGTGGGTCCTCAGTATAAACACAGATATATTATATTATTCTCCATATAAGTCAAATCCACTCCCATGCATACATATTGGACAATACACTTACACATTAGGCTATTTAAAAAGAGCATGAAATAAAATTTCACCTAATCTATTTTCTAAATGCAAGCCATATATCTTATTATAAACAATTCATCCATGCATGCGTTTCATGTGAAAACATTTTTTTTTACCCAGTACGTCTTGGGTGTAAATCTATGGCTACATCTTGGTTACCATAAAAACAGTGTTGAGCGCTTGGTGTTCACTGCTGCTTCAGCCGACACACTGTAGAAATGTCCAATTATGTTCAACAAGCTGAAAGAAGTAGATCAATTTCTTTGTTGGGAACGTTTAAATGTAACTAAAGTTGATTGTCATTGAAAATATTCACTTTCCACTGGCCATGGAGGGGAATCAGAGATTGTGGGTCACATTCAGCGGACAGACACCAACACACTGTTTTTTCTATATATATTTCAACACAAGACAACCAAAATCAAATCCCTTGAAGCTTGTGAATAGTTTTGTAGTGGATGCCTGCAGGTTCTGTTCATTCACAAGCCGATAAACTGCGTGAGTCATACTCACAAAGGTAATGTAAACCAAACAAAATACAAAACTTTTAAAAACTCTCAGCAACGATATTATTTTATTGAGTGATAGGCAGTGGATTTAATCTGTGACATTATTAATAGATTTGCTATCCGGCATCTTCTCTTCACCCCCTCAACCTTCCCTTACTGTTTTTACATATAGAAAAGACGAAAAAAAACGTATGACTTCTCCCTCTGAACGATGATGTGAGTTACTATGGCAGTTTTCAATGCAGCATGATGACCTATACAATGGAGACATTTTTGACAGTCACGACAGAAAAGTAGTTCACCTAAAAAGTTTCTTTTTTCTATTGAACACAAAAAATATTAATTTCAAAGAATAACCAGATGGTAACCAGACAGTTGACGATAGCCATGGACTTCTATATTAGAGAAAAAAATACTATAAAAGTCAATGGGTGCTGTCAACTGCCTGGTTACCATCATTCTTTAAAATATCTTATTTTGTGTTCTTTTTTCTTTGAAGAAAGAAACTCATACAGGCAGCTTCACAGGCAGCTTTTAACGCTTAAAAATATTTAACGTAATTAACACTGCATTCGTTTTTTTCGTCATGTTTTGGCCGCGCTACAGTCATTCCATGCTATTAAACATTTCAAGCAGGATAAAACGAAAAACAAAAAAAAGAAATTAAATTTGTACTGTCTAAAGTCTAAAAACTGGCGCTCTATCTGTGAATCTCCTGTCTGCAACTGAAGAAAACATGCAAATAGAAAAAAACACCCGCAAATTAAGAGAAAATCTTCATCAGTTTTACAATACATGTGTGCTCCAAATACTCACAACACAACCAAATACAGAAACGTGCTGCAGAAGTTCACAACACAACCAAATACAGAAACGCGCTGCAAATACCACAGACAACAATGGAAATATTTCCAGGGGAACCCAATAAGTGACGAACCTGGCTGGGACATGCTTATAGCTCAAAGTCTACTTTTTTATTTTATTTTTTAAACTTTTTTTGTTCTTAATTTGCGGGTGTTTTTCAATATGCATGTGTTTTCTTCAGTTGGATTGCATTGAGCTCTCTCGGCCACCATATATCAGCTTTACACATAAGTAAATTAAATATTATTATATAAAAAATTAAGAAACAATATAAAAAACTGTACTTTTTTCTACCGTTTTGTTTTATGTTCTATAATTAGAATAATTATTTTGACCTTTTTTTCTGGCAGGCCATGTTCTATGAAGGAATCAGCGGGCAAAATTGTCACTAGTTCAGATTCTTCTCAACATAGTCTATAATTAATGTAGTGGTTAAGGATATTCTACGCAAGCCATCAAACTGACATCAGAGAAGTAACGCCATATTAGAGCGGAAGCACGATTTCAGATTTTGATTAAAGATTACCATAACAAACAAAATACATTTTTTTCTGCATATTAACCGGCACAGATTAATTGTTCACCACAAGACTAGTAATGTGCCCTAACAAAGTAAACAGGGTATGAGGACTGCTCTTGACTGAATAATAATAATAATAATAATATAATAAAACTTTATTACAGACTCACCGGTCCAAATAAAAACAAACAAGACAGTACACACAATACAATACAATATAATAAAAACAAATACAACTTCAGAGGAGACCAATGCTTCCATAACTTGGACTTATACCGTGTAGTGCTAAACTTGATATTGGTCAATGCCACAATTATATAATTCTCTGAGTTATTCAGCCGACATATAAATTTGTACATAACTTTTCTCAATGTGGCTTGCAGAGTATTAACACCTGCAGCCACAAACATCTCACTGGCACTACACCAGCGTGGTCTTCTCAGCAGAATTCTCAGTGCGTCGTTGTAAGCTACCTGAAGTTTATGCAAGCTAGCTTTGCTGAAACTCGACCACAAGTGGGCATTGTGGAGAGGAGTGCAGTAAGCTCTGAACAAAGCAACTTTCACACTATCTGTGCACCCACCAAACTTACGAGCCAAACTATTCGCCTGAGCATATATAGAGCGGCATTGCCTATAAACGTCAAGGTCATCCTTCAACTGGTCTGTAATGAGATGCCCAAGATACTTATATTTGCTCAAAACTATCAAGGTATTACCTGCCAATTTAAAAGGAGGAAACATTTGACATTTATCCTCCTTTGTTCTACAAATCATCACCGCACTCTTGTCTGTATTAAATTTTATGTCATGAACAGTTCCATAGTCAGAGCAAACATTAAGAAGCTGTTGCAGACCAGCACTGCTAGGACTGAAGACCACAAGGTCATCTGCATACATAATATGATTCACTAGAGTGTTACCTATCATACACCCAGTGTTACACAAATTCAAGCAGACAGAGAGCTCATCAACATACAAGTTAAAAAGAATAGGGGAGAGGATTCCACCTTGTCTGACCCCGTTCCTGACCCCAAAAGGGGCAGAAACACAGTGGCCCCATTTTATAAACATAGACTGGTTGGCATACCAGTAGGACAGAATTCTCACAATACATTTAGATACACCTCTCTTACTCATTTTGTCAAATAACTTGTAATGATTGACGCGGTCAAACGCTTTTGAAGCATCAATAAAACTCATTAAAACTGAGGAGTTCTTATCTCTATACGTATAAACAATTTCCTTTAAGGAATATATGGCCATATCTGTGCCATGTTTTGGTTTAAAACCAAATTGGTTGTCTGTAGAGGGGATAATGTCCACAATTCTGCTCAACAGGATGCTTTCAAAAACTTTAGACAAAACACTGGCAAGGGCTATTGGTCTGTAGTTATCAGAGCAACCAACCTTACCAGACTTATCCTTGATCACCGGCACAAGCAAGACAGATATCATTGTATCCGGTAGGAAGCCATGAATTAAAAAAAGAATTAAAACAAATACCAAGAAGGGGGGCTAACCTCATGCTGGCATATTTAATGTGCTCAGCAGTGATGTGATCCAACCCACTTGCTTTATTATCTGCTAACTTATTTATTGTGCATGATACCTCATGTGAAAAAATTGCCTTAAAATCAACACACTCAATATTGTCAGACATATAAATATCACTTTTAACACAATTAAACAAGGTCCTGTAGCGCTGTCTCCACATCTCAGCAATATTCTCAACACCCGAGATACCATCTACAGTGCACGGGGGTGGTATACTACATTTGTTAAGACCCTTTACCTCCTTCCAAAATTCAATAGTGTGGTTATCCATTACCTTCTCGGCCATAGATTCTGCCCTCATAGCTTGCTCATTTTTATCAATAAATCTAACAGCATATTTATACGCTGCATTAGCATTTTTCTTTTGTTCAAACAGCGGGCCTTGCCTTGGTCTACCAGCCAACACCCATGATTTAAACGCTAACTTAGCTTCCTCATGATATCCGGCCACATACTTATTCCAGCCAGGACTCATTTTACCCCTTTTGTTTTTCCGTTTAAAATAGGGTCTACTGCTTTCATACAGGGCTCTCACAACATGATCATATAGTGAGGAGATTTCCTCCCTGTGCTTCCAGACATTACAGGTAGGATCACTACACCTAATTGCATCACTGGGAAGACTGATTTTACTCAGCAATCTATTTGTATCAGCATAATAGCCAGCAATATCCTCCCTTGAAAGGGCAGACCAATCCAAAAATTCAGTATTACAATCAGAACTATCACAAGAGAGCATTGGAATATCCTCAACATTTATCAATATAAGCACAGGCATATGATCATAGGTGGCTGCCCCATACAAAATGTCCATACCCACTATAGATGAGTGTGCATCATCTGTGCTAATACAGTGATCCAACCACGAGGCTGTATGCCAAGCCTCACTTATATAAGTATAAGTATTTGAGGGTAGAAACTCTTGACTTGATAGCTTTAAACTATTATCCTGACAAAACTGGATCATATGATTAGCAAACAGTGAATTTCTGTCCGCAATGTCAGCATTCATATCCCCAATTACATAAATACAAGAAGTATTACTACACTGAATAAAAGAATAGATAAAAGCAAGCCTATTAAGATATTCGGCTTCATTCTGAATACATTCATATGGTGTATAAACATTAAGTATGATGAGCTCCCTGCCACTGTAACTGAGCTGAACACCAATACACCAGTCTACATCAAGCCTAAGGACATTGACAAGTAAGTCAAGTCTCTTATTCCACAGAATGGCCACACCCCCAGGTATTCTACCCCTGATTATTTTCGAGCTAAGATCAGTTGTTGATTCCCCTGCACCGTGAAAATTGACATCAAGAATATTTAATTTTGCCAAGTCTTGCTTTGCCAGAAACGTCTCTTGTAAGCATAAAATGTCACAATTTTCCAAGAGATTGTCAATAACCAAACGACGAGCCCTGTCACCTGCGCCCTGGCCCAGACGCAGGCCTCGACAATTGTAGGACAAAACACGAAGAGGACCAGTCATATGAGTAAACTAGTAAGTGCTCACAGCACCAGTAGACCCACTTCTCAACTCGGCAGATTAAATATTTATGAATATTTTTTGTAGCTTTAATAATGATGAATCTATTTTTAAATTTTAATTTATGCTGTGAAGACTGTGAAATGTTTGATAACTTTATTAAATCTCATATACTTCCTGTTAGATCAAATGGTTTAGATCCCCAGTACTTGAGCGAGCTCTTAACGCATTATAGTCCTTCGCGTCTATTGCAATCTCAAAATTCCGGCCAGTTGATAATACCTAGAATATCAAAATCGACTGCTGGCGGTAGATCCTTTTCCTATTAAGCACCAAAACTTTGGAACAGTCTTCCTAACATTTTCCAGGAAGCAGATGCTCTCTGCCAGTACAAATCTAGACTAAAAACACATCTCTTTGACCTAGCATACACGTATTACATTATAGACTTCTATAATTCAATGTTAGGCTGCATAGATTTGGGCAGCCGGAACCCAGAACACTTCCTATAAATCGCTATGTTTCAATTTCATCATTAGAAGGATGGTGTTTATGCTAGTATTAGTCTCTCTGTTTATCCCGAGGTTTACCACATTCTGCCGGATCCATGCCGTTTCTAGATCTGATGAAGGACCTGCGCATGAACCCGACGAAAACCAAGTCCTGAAGTATCAACTAAAGTCCCTCCCCTGTGAAGGCCTCGTTCCCTTCCCTTTACCTCTGTACAGATAAAACGTTGTCGGGATAATTCCAGTTCACGTGGCTACACGGAAGCAATAAATAATTCTTTATTATAAATCAAGGCCAGACAAGTAGTTTGTTGAGGGTTGGTTTGTAAAGAAGGACTACACACCTATGCACATATATGTTCAAAGCGCATACCTATAGACTAAACGCGTGATGTTTTCTGTTAGGACGGTGTCGTGTTAGCATCCCCTAAGTTAATAACTAATGATCTTTGCAACGGAAGTGAATCAATAACTTTAGCTGGACAATAACTGTATTCTAGAGCTGCTGTAAAGCCAAAACAATCTCTGTTACTGTAATTTCCTATCATCACTGTAAAGCTGCTTTAAAACAATCTATTGTTTAAAGCGCTATATAAATGAAGGTGACTTGACTTGACACCACACCCACCGTGTCTGTCGTTTGCTCCTCCCGCCACACATAAAAAAGTATTTTAAAAAATAAAGTAATAAAAGTACATGTTGTGGCAAAGAGCACACAATACATTTTTGAAATTGACAGGGGTCAAACTAGTAGTAAATTCACAAAGCAGTTACTGGAAATGGTGTTCAACTAATGCAGCAAATAATAGAACAAAAGTACATGTCAACTAAGACAAATGGCCAATTTATGGTTTACTATGGACAAATATTTCATTGATTTTTATTATATGTATATTATTATATATATTCACTATATATATATTTCACTAATATACATTCACTATATGTTTTGTGCCCTCTAAAAGAGCCCTCTAAAACATTGTGACCTACACAGTGTCATGAACATTTGTTTCCTATGAAGAAAGAACGTAATAACCTGTCAGAACATTTTCCCTTTAGGGCCAGGGGGGACAAAACCAATGTTCATTTGCACTCCAAAACAAAGGGCAAGAGCTCCTCTAATGAAAGTTATGTAAAAGGAAAAGAAGGAAAAAGAATCGGAAAGAGAGAAAGTCTCAAAGCAACATAGTTTTGAACATTTTAAGACCTTGTGCATATTATATCTGCTTAGATTATCAGTTGATTATATTATATTAGAAATATGGATTTGAATAGAGGTAAAGGAATGATCAAACAAACCAATGAAACCAACCCTCAGTTGTCTGTTTAAAAAAAAAAAATCCTCCCCCTGGACAAAACCTGAGGAATCAGATTAAAACTATAAATTGTTAATATGGCCCCCCAACCAAGAGTAAAACTGCTGGAGAGTGAAGAAATGTGCCATCCCATTAAATGCCTCACTGGACACCTGTCCACCAACTCAGCCTCTGGAGCGTTTTACACTTAGGAATTACTAGCACATTTTTAACCATTTTGTGACCCTAACACAGGGACGGATTTAGACGTTGATGTGCCCTGGGCACGGATGTCTCAAATGCCCGCCTGAGACCACATTTGCAATTGTATGTACAATCAGGATTTACAATGACACTAATACACAGAGAATGCCCACAATATTCTGTACTTTCACACTACTGTCACGGATACACCAGGCTCCACTGTCACTCCCTCACAATGCTCACTAATTCTAATCACCATCACCTCTGCATGCTCATCACCACAGTATATAAGGACACACCTCAGTTACACTCATTGTCACTATTTACCGGCAACTGAGGTTTGTGCACTCAATCTCCTTTGGCTATCTCTCGTCACAATCTCCTGAAATCCACCTGAAAGACAGAGATAGACTAAGTTACCTGTTTATATCTCATTCCACTGTGTTTGCATCTGCATCTGATACTCACCTGTTGTGTTTTTCCCCTGCATATTGCTTAATAAACAAGTAACTTACCATCTGCTTCTCGCTCTCGAGTCTGGTTCCATTACAGAAGACCAGACCACAACATCTGCGAGTGAAGATGAGCACAACAAACTCAGATCCGTTCCAGGAGATTGCGGACTCCCTCCGCTTAGTGCCCACAACACCAGCCACCACACCCATTGCAGCACCTATCGCTTCTTGCAGTGACCCGATATCAAGTTCCATAACTCAGCTGAGAACACATCCAATTCAACGTTGGTACACTTCAGCTGCGTGTTGGCCTGCTCAAAGCTGACATAATCCTTGGGCACCCCGTGCTCGTCCAACACCATCTGGTGCTGTCATGGATCACAGGCGGAGTCCTGAAGGGGGCGACAGAAACTTTCCTGAAGCTTTCCCATGGCAAAATATGCCCATTCTCCATCCCTGCACAGAAGGCCATGGAGGAGTACATTCAGGAGGCATTCCAGAAAGGCTACATCTGTCCCTAAAACAGAAAAATGCCTGTTCCATCCGTCATCAGTCCAGTTCCTTTGTTTCAAAATCAGTAAAGATGGTGTTCATATGGATGAGGGGAAGGTTGCTGCCATAAGTGACTGGCCCATGCCCACCACAGTCAAAGAATTACAACGTTTCCTCTGCTTCACCAACTTCTACCATCAGTTCATCCACAACTTCAGCCCCATCACCCATCCACTCACCAACCATCTGAAAAGCAGGCCCAAGTCTCTTTCCTGGACTATCAACGACACTTAAGCCATGGAACGGCCTTCAAACAGTGCACTACTCCTTTTCCATCCAGACCCCAAGAAACCCTTTATCGTGGAAGTTGACTCCTTCACCATGTGGGTAGGAGCGGTGCTTTCTCAGCAGCAGGGGACACTCAAACATGGTCCACGTGCCTTCTTTTCCTAAAAAAAAAAACTCACCCCTGCAGAAAGAAATTATGATATCGGAAATTGGGAGATTCTGGCCATTAAACTCACCTTTCTCCTTAAACTCACGCTATCTCCAGGACACCATGACACCAACCTGCAGGTAAACTCCTCCCGATGCCCCTACCTCAACGTTCATTGTCACACCTAGGGGAGTGGACTTCATCAATGATCTACCTTCCTCCAAAGGTAATACCTGCATATTAGTTGTTGTTGACAGATTTTCAAAAGCCTGCCGGCTGGTCCCACTGAAGAGTCTATCTACAGCTAGAGAAACTGCTGAGCTTGTTTAATCATGTGTCCAGAAATTATGGTCTTCCAGAAGATATCGTTTTGGACTGAGCCCCATAGTTCATTTCTTGTGTCTGGAAATTCTTCTTTACCCTCCTAGGTGTGACCGGGAGCCTCTCATCCGGGTACTACCCTCAGAGTAACGGGCAGACAGAGAGGAAGATACAAGAGATCGGTCGCTTCTTCTAAACCTTCTGTCATGGCAACCAGAACTCTTGGAGCCGGTTCCTCGCCTGGGTCGAGTGCGCACAGAACTCCATCCGACAGCCTGTCACTGGATTAACACCATTTCTATGCATACTCAGCTTTCAACCCCCATTGTTCCAGTGGTCCGTACCAGCTGTCGACTACTGGTACCTGGAGAATGAGAGATTCTGGGACTCCGCACACCATCACCTCCATCTCACTATATACCAGCAAGTGAGGTGTGTGAACTCCATTTCCCTTTGCTATCCCTCATGACAAACTCCTAGAATCCACGTGGAAGACACAAAGACTCAGTTACCCATTATATCTCATTCCACTGTGTTTGCGTTTGCATCTGATATAAACATGTTGTGCTTGTTCCCTGCATATCGCTCAATAAACAGGTAACTTACCAACTGCTTTTCTCTCTCGAGTCTGGATCCATTACATAATTGGACTGGTTTCTTATTACATTCTTATTAAGGATAAGAGGGCGGTTGTGCAGGTTGGAGAAACTGTCCATATCTGTTCAAACGCATTTTTTAGCGAGTCATCCTGGGACTGTTCCAGGGGAAAATCATTGCGCTCTGTAAGGTTTAGCCTTTCAACAGTGCTCAGTTCCCCTGGCTCTGGTCCCAGCGGTCCCGGATCAGTTTCTCCTAACGCCCCAGGTTGAATCAAGCTTTGATGAATGGAGGTTTGGTTACATCCTGAATCCACCAAAGCTTGATAAGTACCCCTTTTAATACTTACAGGTATTTGGTACAACCCAGCCTGATTGAGGGCAGCCAGCGGTGCGTCTGGGACCCGGACCAGGGTCCCCGCAACGCCAACAGGCTGGCCCAGACTTACCTTCTACCCTAGTGGCAGGAAGTGGGTCAAGGAATTGACGTGGAGAGAGTGGAGGAACAGAGCTGGATAAATGACCGGCCTGGACCTGCCCCCTATCCAGTTGAGGACTCGCCAGCTCCAGCTCCCTCACTCCTCCATCGACCTGGAGGCCTTTGTGGGAGGCCCCGCTGGGACCTAGGAGAGGGAAGGGGACGAAAGGGAAAAGAAGGAGAGAGAGAGGGGGAATTAGAGGAGGAGAGAGAGACTGAAGGTAGAGAAGGGAGGGGTTCGCCAACCCCAGGGCACGCACCATCTGGACCTCTGCCAATTGAATGTTCGAGTCCAGCAACGTGGGACGTGGCGCTGGACCCACTGCGCCATCTTCTTTGGCAGTGGGGCAGTGAACTGCTCCAGTACCACCTGGTCGACGATCTGGTCCTCGTCGCTTCCCTCGAACACAAGCCATCTGCGGTATGCGTCCCGGAGCTGCTGAGCCATCACAAAGGGCCTGCCACTCTCACCCAGCTCCAGCGGCCTGAACCGCTGGCGATGTTGTTCAGGGGTGAGGCCATCCCGCTGGAGAATGGCTCTCTTCAGGCCTTGGTAGACTCGGAAATTCTGGACCGGTAACTGCTGGGCCCATTTTCTGCACCTCCCCCGTCAGCAGGGGAATAAGGCTCACCGGCCAGTGATCTTGAGCCCACCCACAGGCCACTGCAGACCTCTTGAACAATTCCATGAATGCCTTCGCATCATGCTGAGGCCCCATTCTTGTGAGAGGCATGTGTGTTGTCGGCCCCGGTGCAGTGGCTGCTGTTAGACTCTCGGTCCGAACCTCCTGGTCCACCCAGCCCCGGAACAGCTCGCGGTTCTCTTGCTGCGCTTGGACAAGGGTTCAGAACCAGCGCTCCTGGTCCTCCAGTATGTCCAGCAACGCCTTGTGGTGTGGTACAGTCCCGCGAGCGATTGTATGAGGTCCACAAATGGTGAGGCTGATGGAGTCTGCATGGTGGCAGCGGCACTCTTCTTCCCTCCCGGGTTTTGCCACCATTGTAGCAATGTTCGTGGGACAGAAGGAAGAAGACAGAGTCGGCGTACTGTGGATCGTTTTTTTTAAATTATTGTTTCTTTCTGATCAAAATCAACATAAAACGTGCGCACACTGCGCTGCAGGTAAACTCTTCTTGACTAACACAATAGAATATTCTTTCCAACTTTCCAGGCTTTCTCCAGCAATCACAACACTCACAAGTTCTCAGCCAGAGTCAGTCTCAGTCTCAGTCCCAGCCCCAGTCCCAGTCCCTGTCCCAGAGTCTCTCAGTCTCTCAGGCCCTGTTTACATGAGAACGATTCTGGGTGAAAACGTAAAAATATTTTATCGGATGTGCCTTTCGTTTACACGGCGACGGCGTTTTGGGCGCTTAAAAACGCAAAAAAGTGAAACCACCCTCCAGAGTGGAAATCTTAAAGATGATCCACCGTCGTGTTCCCATCTAAACGGTAAAAACGCAAATCTGCTCGCAGTGGTTCACATTGCCACCTAGCCGCCTGGAGTGCATACTACATCGAATTTCACACACTTTTGCATCACCATATGCACGCGGATTTCCCCCGATAATGCTCGTCTAAACGCAGAATAAAAAGTGATAACGCAATGCCACTTTTGCGTTTTCTCTTCAGATCGTTTCCGTGTAAACATAGCCTCAGTCTCTCTCTCTCTCTCTCCCTCTCCCTCACACACACACACAGCCACCGTTCCTCAGTGGCTTTATGCGATCTCTCCGCGCCAATTACTGCAACGAGACAAAGGTGTTTGTCATTATGCACTTAACCTACTTACTCACTGCTCGTCTCCCAGCTCTCTCTCTCTCAGTGCAGACCTTGCTGAACCACGCCCACCTCTCCAAAATAGCCTACAGAGATGACAACTTTGTATACAATATACAATTCTTCACGATGATTGGCCGAGAAGACATACCATGAGATGAGGTGGAAGATGTCACTGTTTATAAACACAGAGAGTTCATCATTTGCTGGGTCCCTTAAAAAACATTGGGGGCATAAATTAAGAGTATACCCACTTCTCCAGGCACCACTACATCACTGATCTTCCCTTGCACTTTATAACACATCTTTCCCTCGGGGGTCAAAATGAACTGAAGCCCTAAAATTATACTTTTTTAAAATTTCATTTTGATAATATTTTTTCTATTTTTAATGCTTTTTTTGTTGCTTTTTTTACCTTTAAATGACTAGATTTGATCAATGAATAATAAATAAATATTAATTTAAGCACATTCCTCCCTGTCACGTTTTGGTTTGTTCATGTCATGTTCCATGTCTGTCATGTGATTCCATTTTTGTCATGTGATCCTGCCATGTGTCTTGTCATTGGTTAATCGTCTGTCTATTGTTTACAGGTGTCCCTTGTATTGTCATTAGTCTGTGTTTCTAAGCCCTCATGTTTGCCATGTTTCCTGTTGTCCACTGTTTCTAAGTCTACGTTCATGTCTATAGCTGTGTCCCAATGTGAAGGCTGCATCCTCCGAAGGCCGCGGACTTCGAAGGATGCAGCCTATTCGTCCTTCGAAGGACGCACCATGTAGCCTTTGTATGATTTCCTAATTGCGCAACCAGGTGTTCCCGATTACCGCTTCTGGCGCCTAGCAACGGTGCAAGAGTAGGCTACAGCTGCCATCCTGTTAATTCATTTTGTTATGAGAATAAACAGCTATGGATCCAGAATTGGCTATTGTCTTTTTTTTAAATATATATATATATTACTGGAGGACATGGTGAGGATGCTTCAGTCATGTATTTTCGGCTTTAATAACCAAGATCATGGCCAGAGCTGGTTTGCTGCGTCCCAATTCAGAAGCTGTTTCCTGAATTGCCAGATTACACTTTAAACTGTTGTAAGGAACTCAGCTTTTTGGAAATATTAATAATCAATAATATCTTGTTATTATTAATTATAAATATTTGGGTCAGTTAATTGGATTAACTTGATGTGGCTGAATTAATATTACAATCAATTAATCAGTTCTTCCAACGAACTCTTTCGATTATTAATTTATTCTAAGAAAAGGGTTTCTTCCCTGGCCACAGAAGAATAATTATTTCTTCGCCTGTACAGTACTTTGAGCCAGTAGCAAAAACCGTGATCGTAAAGTGACTTGTATTGCAAACAAAACAGAACCAAATACATATTATGTACAACTTTTATTAACTAAATATAGATATTTATATGAATATAAATAAACTAAACAACATACACACATTAATACATAAATAGGTTAGTGATAGGATGAAATTGGAAACCAGGGTCTATGAGAAGAACCATCAGAATTTCATTTTCACATTTCATTGAATTGAATACTTGCATTTGTAATGGGAACAATTCTTGAAGTTGTTGAAAATTGAAGTCGTTGATGGTTCCGGCAGTGTCAAGTGGAAGTTGGTTGAGCGTTCTCTTTCTCCAGGAACGCATGACTGGTTTGGTCAAGGCCTGGGACTCTGTTGAGGCCACGCCGAGCACCCAGGAGAAGTGAGGAAGTCGGAAGGATGGGTGATTGGAGTCGTTGTTGGTTGGAGTCTTTGTTCCAAAACTCTTGAGATTGTCCTTGGTTATTTGTGAGAGAGTCATCTCTCTCCTGCCTGAGCCCATATCTGGTTGGAATCGAGGCCTGCTGGGCCCTGGGGCCCCCGTGGAGGGGGAGGGGGTTCCCCAGTATAACCAGAACAGTGTTGCGGCTGGATGAAAGAACTGAGAGAGGGAGGTCACATGTGGACTGTCTCTAATAAGGCCTGGAAAAGATCCTCCCCTAAGGGTTGAACTCGACCAATCAGAAAGGTGACATGTCTGAGAGGGAAAGTGGCTCTTAGTTGATTTACGGATCTTTGTCCCTAGCATGATTATACCTTCATTAATGCTCAGATAGCTATAACACATCCACACTGCATTCTAGAAGAAGGTGATGTACATCAAAGTGTGAGTCATTAAATGAGGATTAATTAGGTAGGAGGCATGATACAGGTGAGGTTACATTGATCGTTAGTTGGTTGTATACCAGGATACATACCATAATATACACCTAATAGTTGTAGCGACAATGAGTCTTACATTAAATTAGCTCAAATTATATATAGGGAATTTAATAATTAATCATGAATGATTAATATATTGCATATTACAGTTAAATTATCGAAGCTGAAAATAGATCGATTGTATATATGAATGATCACCATAATGGGTTATGGTTCGTCATTAATATATCAATAGTCTTATTACAGATCGATTATATGAGATAACCTTAAATGGAATTAATTTAGTTATCGAACAATCTGTTTGTCCAGCAAACGGCCGTAAGATTAACTTATCAATTTTCAACAAAAAGTATCTCTTTCTTATAATTCCAAAAAAAGCTATTTTCTGGCCATGAACAATCACCTTCTTGTTATTATAAAATTTAGGTTACTGAAATAGTAACGAATTGTAAAGCTTTGTAGCAAAATGGTCGAACACTTCATTGACTTTGTAAAAATGAGAACTTTAGACAATTAGCAATCAAGAATATAATGGTTTTAATAAAATGAAACTACGGATACAGAATTCTACATTTAAACCCGGGATACATGTATGTACAATAAACAGTAAAACTAACGAGACAAACGAATAACAACGGGAGTGAGAGAGAGAGAGATTGAGTGAGAGAGAGAGAGAGAGAGAGTGAATATATATACATATATATAGAGAGAGAGAGAGAGAGCGAGAGAGAGATAGAGGATGAGAAAGTGAAACTAACGGTCAGGATGAGAGAGATCACCGGGGTGATCGCAGCATGGCAAAAATCACAGACAATAACCCTTAGAGAGGCAACAAGAAATCACATCAATCAAATCAAATCAATAACCTATACTTGCGAATGCGTATGGTTCTCTTTGTGTGAGCTGAAGAACGCAGAGTCGTATGCGTGTTTGTCCTTCGGCGCTATAGGCTTGTTCTCTCGTGTCTTCCGGGGCGAGCAGACTCGCGGGAAGTTTTAAAGGTTCACCGAACGTGAAGTTACCAAGGAAATAGTTCAGAGTTCATCTCCCTCGGGAGGGAGAGGCGAAGAATGAAAATAAAACTTAGTAAAGAAAGGAAAAGAAAAGAAACGCGGTGTAATGCTCCCTAAGGAGCCATGGGACCGGACACCTCTCACAGGGAAAGTGCTCTCTTTTTTTAGAAACTCCTGTGTCAGTTTCTTATAGAGAGGAGGGGTTCACGCCTGCTTCGCGTATGTGAACCAATCATCTTAGAGCATCTCGAGCGGGAAAAGTTCTTCTTTGTCTTGTCAGGATAATTGATGATGCTATAAAATTTTGTCATTTCTAGCCAGAAAGATTGTACACACAGAACAATACATTTTACTGTAATATCCTATGTATGACTGGTTTAGTCAAAACAAGACGGTCAAACAGGTACCAAGAATGGCCGGAAAGAGTATAAGAAACATAAAGTTACATTCATATGCAGAATTACACACATTTAATGTTCACTCACACGACTATAAAGCCATAATACCGGCTACCATGACCTAGGAAAGATCAAATTCATGTTTATACATTTCTTAAGTGGTTATACTTATAGAAAATATATAATTGCAGAGTCTATTCCTCTTTCTTTATCAGAATTCAAGTGGGAGCTGTGATTCCCTTGGAATTCCTTTTGGGGGTCATAAAGTTTTATGACCTAGCAAGAGGGCGAGTTACAGAAGATGATACTGTTAGGTAATCTTTCTTTAGAAATACACTTAAGATTTGAAGTTACAGACCAGTCTCCAATTACATCTATAGAATAAGACAAAACTAATTAGATATGCATGCATACAGGAAGGTTAGATACAATTCTGTGTTATATACATTAAGGACATTCCTATCCTAAGTTGCACACAAAGGACGTTTGTGTGCGGGTATGTGTGGTGTGTGTGTGTGTATCCTTAGGGCATATTGTCCATCCGTGGTGTGCACCACGTGAGGGTTTCGAGAACAACGGGGACCTGTTTCTTGATTGCGCAATGCGTCATAAATGGAGTTAATCAATGACCTGCTGGCAGACATTGGGGCACCATTTCACATGATTCAAGGTTTTGTGAATTAAACATATATGTGTTCATATTTGTTCAGTAGTGAAAGGAAAACAGGATTCGGTCAGTCGCTACATAGTACACGAGACAGTAAACCATTTACACTGTTTCTTTCACAGTTTTATGCATGTTCATTTATAGATCAGTCTGTTTTAAAGAGGGTTTCTGTTTCATAGTCTCTCTCTTGAGTATGTGGCCACATTCCTCGGAGGTCGTAAAATCTCCTTATCATGCCCTGTAACATGACACTGTTTCCGCCCTTGTGTTTGTTCATTTGGGCTGTGTGAGGAGTTTCATAAACCTTTGTATATAATGAATAATTAGTATGTGTCTGATTGGTCCATACCCTACAGATCCCCCCTTTCGATCGTTGTTGTCCCCCCTCAAGGAAGTGCAGAGAGATCAGACACACACTTGTTATAGAAGGCTGGAAGGCCATGGTGGCCTCTGGTTGCTCGTGTCTTCTGGAGCGGTGGTCTTTCCACGGCTGGTGATGTGGACAGTAGCCAAGTCCAGGTCTCTGCAGCAGGTGTTGAGGCAGCAGGTGTTGGGGCATTCTGAAGTTCATTAGTTTTGGGGCAGGTGTTTACTTGTGGTTGCAGGAAGTGGTTAGGCCTCTATGTAGCATAGAGAGGTTTTCAAGCTGACCTGGTGCTGGTGGCCGGAGGTCAGAAGGTGGTTGTTAGCCTCTCAGTCACGAGAGGTCTGAAGGATTGAAGTGTTGTTCTGTCCTTATGGTGGTGCCGACGCAAGCTTGCCTAAGCTGGGGTGGGCAAGGAGTCGGAAGCTTGTACCTTACAGGACTCCTCGGGTGAGTCCTGTGCAGGGAGCTATTTTGCGTGTGTCAGCGGCTCCAGTAACTCTGAGGCAGGTGCGTCCAGCTGTCCTTGCGGAGCCTCAGATTAACACCTGTGTGAACGGTATGGAAGAGGATGCTGTCGTTGACAGCCGTTGGTCCTCCTGTGGTGTTTGCAGGTTGAGGGTGCTGTCCTCCATGGCTTCTCCAAGGGGCTTGGCTGGTACCTGGGTTGTTGCCATGGTGACAGTTCTGTGTTGGTCCTGGGCATGCTCAGTCCAGCTGCATTGACTCTGGTTCGAACCTCAGTCTCTAGCTGGTCTGTAAGGCTTTGGGCACAGGTCCGCTCCTTGTGGGACGCTTTGATCTATTATGTGAGGTTGTTTACCTTCTGTTTTATACCCATAAGGTGGGGTAAGGAGATGAGAATCTTGATCACCCCGGTGTGGCTGTAACTCTGGCTTGGGTCATGGGTCGTTTTTCCTCTTCTCTCATGGTGCAGTTCCATTGGCTCTGGTGCCGTCGGATGTCAGCAGCCATGGGTGGAACAGTGTTCCTCGCGATGGCTTGTCAGTCTTTTCGGTTTCCTGTCCGGTTAAGGTCAGGTTAAGCAGAGGATCTGCAACATTTTGGCACACTTGTGGTGAGAGACTAATGCATGACCCTAGAAAGTTCAGAGCCACGGTTTAATGGGTTCGCTAGATATGTAGCATAAAGCTAGGTATTTCATGTGTAGCTAGCTAGTGAAGTGTGTATTGTGTCCTTATCATCTTAGCTGTGGATGTTAGGAGGCTAAGACTTGTGTGGTTCCGAGAGTATTTCCTGGAAAGGGCATAGCTGAGATGAAATAAATGACTTAAGAAGGTTCTTATGACTAAAATATTTCTCTGGACTTTACTGGTGGTTCGCTACGGCTTGATGAAGTGAAGAATAGGAGGAAAAAGGACAGCTTTCCTATTCAAATTATGCTTATTATCAATCCTCAGGACTATAGTTATGCCCTAGTAATCGTTGAAATTACTTGTGTTGCAGGGTCATAAAAATTAGTGTACTTGTTGAAAATAAACAAAATCACAAATAAAGGCGTCTCTGGTTCCTTTCTGGGCCCTATGGGAAATGGAACCACATTTGAACAAGAGAGGAAATGGAAATAAATCATATACATGACAGAATAGACAAGTGAATAGCTGACTGCTATTATTATCGAAGTAAAATAAAAATAAAAAGGACTTAAGTAAGTGATCAAAACAGCGGGTATGATCTGAAATTGAGATTAATCAATAGCACTAGTGACTAACCTTTAGATTTGCCTGGACCAACACTCCATAGTGGGTCACAGCTGTTGCGTGTTTAAGACCACACCGTGTCTGTCCCTCCAAAGGTTTAGTCAACATGCTGATGAAAATTCTCATAACTATAAGAATTCTTCTCTAGCTACACAGCTTACATGTAATTAAACTTGGGTTTAATTGACAGGGCATCTGCAAATTTAGCCTACAGCACTCAGCAAGGACTATGCCTAAACTAGTGAAGGTGAAATTCAGCTGAGAAGAATTGAAAGTAAGGAAAGAGAAAAATTAGAAACCCTAAATGGGGTTAAAGAAAGTATTTTAGAATACTTTGCGCTGTATACATAAAAGCTGTAATTAAGGCTTCAAGTAAATGATGCTAACCGCTAACTGTAGAAGTTATTATGTAGCTTAGCCTAAGCTGGATGGATGCTAGGTTAGCTTAGCTTAGCCTAAGCTGGATGGACGCTAGTTTAAGTTAGCTTAGCCACCTAGGCTGGTTTGTTTACAAAATGACGTCACGAGTTAGCACTTCCTGTGACAAGTCGTTGTCATGGGAACCAGTGCATGTCAGAACAATTCAACAGTCCATGAAGAATGTCTGCACATTTTAAATGAGATATGCATGTTTAAACGGGTTAAAAGGGGGCGCCTATACTTTAAGTCTTTCAAGAACTTGATGTTACATTCAGTAAAATGCAAATGTGGTTTGGCATTTGCAAATTTTACTCATGGAACTCTTCTCTTCTCTTTACTTTACGCAACTTATTCTATTTGTTTACAGAGTAAGGAAATAGATTTGCTGTAAGTCAAAGCTTGTCTAAGCCTATATAGTTACGTCCATCTCGTGCATAAATACTGACTTTTCAGCGAGTGAACAGTTTTGATCGCTAGGTAGCTCTCTGCTTGTAGATGCAGCCAAAATTTAGGTGAATTGCATCAATCTAACAATAATTTGTAAGGTCTTTACTTTGTAGAAAGGGGAGCATCACCCAAGTCTACGTGTACTGTATATAACACTGTACTGAGATTCCTTTGTCAGAAACAGATTAAGCAATACTGCAATTTGGATTCCTTCAACCAAAGCAGAATAATAAATACCGGTACAGTTTGCATGCCGCTGAGATGAGATTCCTTTTTCAAACAGACTTACGCTTTAATGCTGAAATCACTGATACCAGTTAAGACCCTTTTTTTTATTATTATTATTATTATTTTAAGTAGAGATGTCAATTCCAGCTATCGTTTTATCTGCATTTAGACAAGCCAGCAGCTAGTGATAAAAATGTGTATCGCATATCATGTCCCATTTGGATTGGAATGATCAAATAAGCACTTTTAGGATAACAGTAGTTACGAAGGTGCTCTAGGTCAAGCTAGTTTTCCCAGCTTAGGTGGTTTGCTTACTATCTGGCATTAGGGTGACGAATGCCCTATTTGGAGTTTGTATTTCCTGTAACAAGTCATTGTCATGGAAACTAATGTGCAGCAGTGTATATTTCAACCAGCGGGTGGCACAATGTCTGTATGTTTCAAAAAGCAGTGCATAGTCTGTTGGCACGTGAAGCTTACACCTGCATTCAAGATTTTCTTTAAATCAGTAAAATTCAAATTTTACTAATGCAAACTCTTGCTTCCTTTTGAGCCACATTTTCATCTACTTTAAAAGTTTTATGTCCTATGCTGACTAGGAACTTTGTAGCAGAGTCGTGCATTGTGGTCATACCGTGTGTCTTCTGGGTTTTGAAGTTCAGAGTCAAAAGGTTCTTGAAGCTGGTGTCTTCCTCCATCACAGGTTCATTGCACGCTCCGAGGTAGCTCGCTTGATGTCTGTGGTAGTAGCACAGGGACTTTCATGAAAGATGAAAGAACTAAGAGAGGGAGGTCACATGTGGACTGTCTCTAATAAGGCCTGGAAAAGATCCTCCCCTAAGGGTTGAACTCGACCAATCAGAAAGGTGACATGTCTGAGAGGGAAAGTGGCTCTTAGTTGATTTACGGATCTTTGTCCCTAGCATGATTATACCTTCATTAATGCTCAGATAGCTATAACACATCCACACTGCATTCTAGAAGAAGGTGATGTACATCAAAGTGTGAGTCATTAAATGAGGATTAATTAGGTAGGAGGCATGATACAGGTGAGGTTACATTGATCGTTAGTTGGTTGTATTCCAGGATACATACCATAATATATACCTAATAGTACACGAGACAGTAAACCATTTACACTGTTTCTTTCACAGTTTTATGCATGTTCATTTATAGATCAGTTAGTCTATGATTAATGCAGCAAAGTCTGTTTTAAAGAGGGTTTCTGTTTCATAGTCTCTCTCTTGAGTATGTGGCCACATTCCTCGGAGGTCGTAAAATCTCCTTATCATGCCCTGTAACATGACACTGTTTCTGCCCTTGTGTTTGTTCATTTGGGCTGTGTGAGGAGTTTCATAAACCTTTGTATATAATGAATAATTAGTATGTGTCTGATTGGTCCATACCCTACACTGTTCAAGTATTGGGTGTTAACTTACGTTAAATCGACATTTTTTCCATATTAATTTGTGAATATTTCAAATATTTAATAAAGGGGAAAAAGTCATAAACAAAAATCTGAAAATACGTAAATATTTATTTTTTTGCGCAGCATTTGGTGTGTACAGTTCAAATTAAAATTTTGGTGCTCAACTTTGCCTTTTGAAAATAACCTAACAACCGTTCATTTTTCGTTTTTCACTTACGGGTTAAAAAAAGAAAAACAAGTGGACGCAAAAGTAGGCTACACGGACCTTATATTATTAAATATTTCAAATAATGTATTTGTAGAAAAAGTTTGATAGACTTGGGTCTGTGTACTTTTGCGTCCATTCGTTTTTGCACAAATAAAAGTAGTTGCGAATGATGTATTATTCTTTTCTGTATGACCAGAAATGATAGAGTAGCCTATTTTAAGTTGTTTCCACTGTTGGTAGAAAAATGCAAGTGTCCGCGCCCACGCCTCCGTACCATGCAGTGCGCGCTCCACACTCCGCACAAACATGTGGATATGCGTCAAAAGCTTGTGTTTATTTATGATAATCTTAGCCCTGTATTATTACTGTCTAACCTGTATTATGACTGACATTTGACGAATTGCTTTGTTCCTTTTTTTGATAAAAGCGGCTTCTAAATATGTAGCCTAAATGTACTAATAATGATAGCTATTATTATTTGTGTTTATAATTATTACTATAAATGAGTTCACTGAAGACAGTAATATGTTAATCATAAAATAATTTATGAATGTTTTATTCTTATATAATAAAACCTAACCTTGTGTTTGTGTTATATTTCTTTTTTATATGTGAAGTCTTTTTTGCTTATTATACTGAGATTTTTTCTCCCCAAAAAAAGGACTTTAAAGGCAAGCCTAATGTCGTTCAAGAAATTATCCATTTTAAAAAATGAAGTTTAAACACAATGCAAAGCATCCCTCATAAACAAGTGGCCTGGTTGAATCATCGTGGGCACGATTTGTTAAACCGAGGGAACAGTTTAAGAATTATTGAGTAGGCCTACAGTTTATAAACTGAGGGGACGGATTGCACAACCGTCGCCACGAATTGTTTTTTTCCCCCACAGGACACTTTCCGGGCTCCGTCCTACGGTAATATAAAACCCAGTTGAACATAAAAAAGTGCAGTACAAATATTACCGGAGAATGTCTAATATGGGGAGAAGTTTCACTCTCAGTAAAGTTCCGGGTTCTGAACTTGTTGCAGTTCCACCCTGGTTCCATATGAGGGCGCTCACAGGACGAGTGCAGAATGAATGGGGGTCTATGAAGATATAGCCCTAAAAATCTACTTTTCTCAGGATATAATTTTTTGTCTAGTAATTTGAATGTTGTTTTCAAAAGGAGATGCAACGAAATTACAGATTACTGGGTGTTACACTTTTCAGAGTCACTTATTTGCTTTAAAAAGTCTTTTAAAATGTCAGTGACGTCATACACATCGTTCGACCAGAGAACTGCTTTACGGCAATCCTTCAGTCACTTTGGTGCTTTCGCGATCTGCACTTTCTTTTCTCTCGAGGCATCGATAACACAGCTGACACAGGTAAATACACGTGCTAGAAGAGTTAAGTCGGCCTTAACATTCTGGTCCCGCTTCAGATGCCACGATGCCATCAGGCGGTATGTCTGGTCGTAATCAGTCCTTCACTGACCAATCAGCGTCCATTAGCAAAATGCTAGCGTATTATGGGCAACAACAACTCAACCTGTAAGTAATCAATCCTTTTGTACTCCCAATCCTTTTGTACTCGGACGATCGCCCCCCAGTGGAACTCTGGTGGAACTACAACCAAAATTCGGTACAATAGGGCTTAATAGGGAGTGGCCAGGCTTTCGTTACATGTTACTCCCACTCATCATTGGTAGCTGTCACAGTTGCTAGGCGACAAGAACAATCATCCGTCATTTTTTAAAATAAAAATACTGTCGTCACCGGCGCGCAATGACTTATGGGGTAGGATCGGGTCGGATAGACTGCAAAGGATCCATTTATGTATCCTTCCTTTCACGGGGAAACAAAGGGTGCATTTGGCGTCGCTTTTGAATCAGGGTAGCCTTCGTCGCGCCACGATGATGCAACCGGCCTTTGAATAAGGCCTTCGAAGGATGCAAAATTGAATTGGGACAGCCTTCATCGCGCCGAGGTGACGCAATCGGCCTTCAAAATACAGCCTTCACATTGGGACACAGCTATAGTCTTGATTTTGAGTTTTTCTTGCCACGTCATGTTTTTGTTTCATGTTTGATCTTCTTCGAAATAAACTGCACTTGGGTTCTCTTGACAACTTGCCTCCAGTGTATACTTACACTCACATTCTTTTTAACTTAAATTCAAAATAACTCACAATTTCATGCATGAAATTTCCACTAAATTTTTTTTGTGTGTGTGTGTGTGTGTGTGTGTGTATTCGTGGTTCAAGTGCGACAAAAGTCCTAGGGTCTTGCACCCCTCTAATGAACAGGGACGTGCACAGGAATTATGAGGGGCAGTTGCTCTGACCTGAAAAAAGGGCTTCCTGTACATTCAGTTGTGCTTCTTGCTTGTATTCAGTTCTGATGGTAGGCTACGGGCAACTACGCATGATTTGTAGTATGATTGCGTAAAGGGAACAGGAATTCCGGTAGGCAACCGAATCGACTGCTAAACCCAGGGCCGATCCTGAACTCCCCCTGGGGCCCTAAGCAAAAGGGGCCCTCTACCTGACCTGTGACGCCGTGAGATGTAAACCATTTGCCATTGCCACACAATCACACCTGACACTTCAGTGCTCCCAATACAATCCTCCCTCCTTGAAACAAAACAGTCAAAGAATAAGTACAACAATATAGAACAGAATGAGGTTCAAACAAACAATATTTTTTGAATAGAGTATTTTCTATAGAATGTTAACATAACAAGTGAATATTAACGTAAACATAAATAAGAAGAAAATAATAAATTATAACCCTGAGCTTTGGCTTTTGGGATTAACTTTGGTTCTCTCTACAGCCTGGGTATTTTCGGCATCAGTATGATTTTTATTTATTTATTATTATGCATGTTGAAGCAATTCTTGATTTATGGTTATTATTTACTGAGGGATGTGCAACCATATTGACCAGTATGTCCAGCTAATCAACATTTTAAATTCAATATAGCCTATAAATCAATAGTCAATCAATGTCAAATTGTCAATACATTGCTTTCTATCTTGCATAATTAGTGCAGTTGTTTAGAGTTTTTAACTACACTGAGACTAGATAATCAGTTTCTTGTTTTATAAATGTGACTTTGATTGGGAGTGCCATCATTCACGTGCATGTATTGTACAGTATGTCTGGTCTCCACATATTTCTGCGTGAAAAATGCGAGTTTAATTTCGTGCACGCGCATATGAACGCACGATAACACACGCGACGCGGTTATGTTTTCCGAGCTGCAGTAAACAAACACCGTTGCACTTTGTCGTTTATCAAAAACAAACGTAATATTTTTTTTTATTTTACTCTCACTTTTGTCAGGCACAAAGTGATGCAAGAGATGCACTGCCTGCCCAGCTAGGTTAGCAAGACCGAAAAACATCAAACTTTGCTGACATCAAACTTAGAGAGGAGAGAACACAAGTTTACCTGATTGTTGTTCCCGCAATTCACTCTCATGGGTTTTTTCTTCTTCCTCTTTTCGTGACCAGAAGGATAGTTTCGCTTCATTTTGTCATGGATGTTGTACACATTAATTGACACGCTATGACACGAGATGGAGGCGGGGCCTTAAGTAATTTGTGGGGTCTTAAGGCGGGCATACACTGTGCGATGTCTGTGCGATTTCAACAAGGTATCTACTCACACTGAACGAGTAGATCGCATGCGATATAAAGCCAAAGCTCAGGATTTATGTGCTCACACTATACGGTCCGAACGTCGAGCTGCGACGTGACTGCTCACTCACACTATACGTGTGAAATATGTGCGATAAACCCCCGTGCTGGGTTGGTAGACGATATCATGTATCCAGAGATATTGTCAAAACAACCATCAGTTATCAATATCAAGATGATTTAGCACTTCCAATTTATGTATTAAATTATTATTAGTATTATTGTATTAGGGAAGGCTAATTTTATTATTAAATTGCTGCTATTATAATTAATTTGCCACGCAATAATTTCACAGCACATCGCCGCAATGCGCTGAGGATAATAAAATATTACATAGAAGCTTACTCCTCGAGGAATAATAATAATATAATTATATGCCTATAATTCATTATAATCGACCTAAATGTTTTAGACAATTTTCAATGAGGATCCTCGTTGAAAATTGTCTAAAACATTTAGATCGATTAGGCTACAATGAATTATAGGCATATAATTATATTAACAGTCTATAATATGTCTGAACACTGCAATAATTAGTCATCAATGAAAATTAAAAACAGGTTTATTTCAAAAACATTGTTTAACAAATTAATAAAAGAGGCACGGTGCTACGCAGCTTGGAAGACGTGGGTAGGCCTAATAACTGGACAAACTGGAGGTAAGCAACAGTAATTTGTAGCTAGTTTGAACTACAGAACTTAAAGAGTTCCCTCTTTTCGTTTTTTTTTCTGCAGATTGAAATGGTTAAACTCTGTTTTCGCGCAGGCGCAGTGAGGGATAAAACACTGAGTTTAGGGCAATCGGTTCTTAGCTCTGCTTCAACTGTGCGATATAGTCACGAGGAGCGACCAAAATTTCTGACATGCCAGAAATTCATCCGACCATCCGATTGCCGATCGGGAGAGGTTAATCGCCTCTCGTTTCCCCTTGTATACTGCACGAACACTGCACGACAAACGACGCACGACAAATCTGAAAATCGGCCCGACCCGAAAAAGAGTCGCACGAGTCACAATTCGGCTCAAAATCGGACGAAATTCGCACAGTGTATGCCTGCCTTTACGCACCGGTCGCGTGCAGCGCTGCAGCCACGTAAACAGTTTGCCCTTCCCTTACTGACTTTCACTTTCGGTGCACGAATGGAAGTGAATGAGGCTTTGCGATTTAAAAAAAAATAAATAAAAAATGTATCTAGGCCTATGTGAAATTCTGCAGCCATTGTACGATTTTTTTTTTTTTTCTCGGAAGGGCAACTTGAGTCGAGAAGGGCATATGGGCAGTTGCCCGGGCAACCTGAGCAACCCCCCTGTGCACGTCCCTGCTGATGAACAATCAATTTTTACATTTTTAAACAAAAATGTTTCAGGTTCTTTGCAAAAGAGCTTTGTCTGAATCATCACAGCTCCACTGAGTATTAGACAAATAATTATGTGTTAAGTTTGCCTTTTCAAATACTGTTCCCCATCGGCAAGTAGAAAAAATTAATACAATGACTGTAACAGAATGAAGTACTGACTGACCTTTGGGCTGCTGTGTATACTGTTTACACCTAAATTTAATGAGTGAGCAGCACAAGGTATGTAATGGATCAAAGGTTTTAGGGATAGCGTAGCCTACGATACCGCGACTGCATAACTACAGAAAGAATACAAACAACCCCATTTCTATTTCCGGCGGCGGAGTAATACCGTTACCGCACAGAACATCCAATACAAGTCAATGGAGTTGGACAAAAACTATGATAAAACCTGTTTGAAAGCATCTTTTGCAGTGATTTTTGTGTGAGCATTCTCAGGACAGCAGCATTTGTCCAAATTTCAATCTTAACCGTTCTATTTTATCAGAAACGATCTTAAAACAGGGCTTTAAGTGTAAAATACCGAACTTGTCCTTTAACTAGTCAATATGAGATAAATAGGGTGCTTCCAGTCACTGAATCCATCTGTAAAGACGTGTCTTTTGGACGAGAAAAGTTTGTGTGAAAAGCAGAACTCCTGTCCCGTTTGATGGAGAGTATAAAACCACCCTCATAAAACAATCTGGCCTTTTGGTAAGTGGGTGTGTAATAAATCATTGGTAATGGGGTGAATATTACCACCCAGACAACTATCCCTTAAGGAAAAAGTATATTATGAGCTTCGGTTATGTGGCGGCGGGTTTTGGTAATCACAGCAGGCCTGCTCAGTATCATCGCTATCACGGTTACTTGTGTTAGCGCCATCCTTCACTTGAAGCAGCAGAAGGAACATTGTTGTTGGCATCAGGCGTGTTTGCATTGTTTTTTAAAAAGCTGAAGATTGTTGGTAGCTTTTATATTAATTGAGCTTCTCTTGCTTCGTCTTTTTTTTTTTAGCTTTCCTTTCATTGATCCACTAGGTTGTGGTTTTAAACTCATTTTTGTTACTTTGAGTAAGTCTTATACGCATAATTGCTTATATTACACAATGATTTTCACTCACCTTTACTCAACACTTCTCACTCAACAGCTCTGCGATGCATTAAAATTATTTATTTAAAATATATTATTATAAAAATAATATATATTTAGCACAATAATACTTCGCAACTGCAAAAAAAAAAAAAAAATCGCATTCACAGTATTCAATGCCATTTTACAACAACAAAAAATGTATATAAATATTTATTTAAAAAATACACAGTATATTTGCCATGGCCCCCTTCTAGTCTAGTGCCCCAGGCAAGTGCCCAGTAGGCCTATGTGTGCCTGCTCTAAAATACTTTAGAACAGTTTACATTCAGGGAACAGAGAAGTTACATTGCACCATTTTTATATGACACTGAGGCTGGAATCACAATATTTAGCCATTAGAGGTCAGATGAGGTTACCCTCAAAGCTCTGACAGGACTTTTTGACTGGTCGATACATTCCCTGCTAGGGACCTGACCTGAGATGCACTACAACACAAAGCAGCACAGCAGCTCTGACTTCAGAACAGAGAGAAAAGAGAGAGAGAGAGAGAGAGAGAGAGAGAGAGAGAGAGAGAGAGAGAGAGAGAGAGAGAGAGAGAATAGTATAACCCAAATAAAAGTGTAAGTTTAAAAAAAGAAAGAAAGATACAAAAGCAGACAATGATAAAAAAGATGGATAGGTCTAATTTTAATATGAAAGTAGGCCCAATAAACCATCTCAATAGACCCCTTTTCAGTTGGTAAACATGTTTTTTTTTGTGGGCGGAGCTAAGGTGGTTGCAGAACGATCCCTCTGGCCGCTTCCCTAACGTTAGTTTGCAAGTTTTGTTAGCTTGTTTTTTTATAAAATCCGATTTTATCTTAATGTGCAAGGTCACTCACTGTCCAGGACCGCGATTGTTATTTGCAAAAGTTAATTTTAACGGACGGAACCAGATTGGCTGACCCGTACACGCTCACTCAATGGATGGACGATCTGACGGATTAACGTTAACACTATGCTACGTCCGGTTGAGGGCATATAAATCTTTAGATGCCTAGAACTATGTGATGAATGGTCATGTACAAGACTTGTGTGGTACGATCCGCAGTTCTGCCTAGCCAGCGCCAAGAAGACGACAATGAGTCAAAGAGTAGCATTACGGATCAATTTTAACGTGAATATTTTCTAGAAATAAAAATTCCAGATACAGCATATTCATTTTTAATTGATTCTTGCACACAACACGATTACATTTAATAATGATAATAATAATAATAATTTAAGCTCCTTATTATGTAGCCGAATCTGTGCTGGTTTGTATTGGCCGCCTGCAGTTTTCCCTTTGTTTTGCCTCCAGCTAGCGCCGTGACGTAACTGTGAGGTCGGCTCGAAATTGGTCTATAAGGGCTCATAGACTGTAAAAAAAGATGGACGACGCTCCTTCGTTCTCTTCCATTGGCGAGAAGTGAAACCGCCATTGTCCCGATATGGCGCTGACATCGTGGGTCTTGAGTCTGCGCAGTTGCGATTTCGGGACCAGACATGCGCAGTAGTGAGGAGGAAGTAAAGCCGCGAAATCAACGTCCCGCTCTGGTCCCGCCTTCTCTCTCTCTGAATTAATCTTAAGCATATAATCTATAATTAATTATAGAAATTTAGATATTAAATTTAAAGCTCCAATCTCCTCAGTCCTCCAAAGATCCCGAAAAAAAAGTCAGTTGTTGCTTCAATGACTACTTTGCTCAGAGAACCTGTCAATCACAGCTGTCAATCATGTAGGCCTACGCCACAGCTCCGTTTTTATAGCATCAGATAACTAACTAAAAACAAACTTATTTTAAAAACAAACACTTGAAATTACATCAGTGTGATGAAAACTACAGTAAATGACAGAAATTATCTTTGGAAAAAAGATATGTGAAGTGTAATTTAATTGTTTAGCTGGTCTCACGTCCCATTGAATACCATGGGGAGGCGGGGTTTATGTGCTATACTAGGACCAGTCACCGGGGGGCGATCGAGACGCTTTGGCTTCACTTTTCAGGGCTTGTGCGGCACGCTTGTAAGGGCTGCGTTCCAGTCCAAAATTGGCATGCCCTTCACTCGCTAACTTCCCTCCGCCTCGTTCACTCGGATGTGCGTCATTGCTTACGTTGCACGAGTGCCCACTTCTGGCGGAAACTGCAATGGGCTGAACTGGAACGTCCTAAGCCCTTGATCACTTGTAATCAGCTATGGAGTTGATTTATTAAGAATTTAAGAATTTGTTTAATGCAGCATCCAAATGTATATAGGTGTGTTTGGGTTGTTTTATATATATAAAAAATCGAATTAATATATCATAGAGTTGTTTGTGGTGATGGTGATTAGACGAGATCAGCAGTGACGTCAAAATCGTATTGCATTGTGGTATATGGAGCTGCCTGAAGTGTACATATGAAGTAGACTCGCTCCCTCGGTCAAAATCGAGGGAACGAGGGTCTGTCCATATAAACTTCCCTCGTCCTCTTCACGAAGTGGACCGCACTTCAAAATGGCGGCAGGGATTCCCCCGAGGGGTAGTGCTTAGGGAAGTTTGCAAGTGCATGTCTAAAAGTGGACTGGAACGCAGCAAAGGTCTAATGTGAATTGCCATCCAAAACCAATTTTAAGAGCATTTCTTAGGGTGTTTTAAGACCTGTAGATCTTTTGCTTTGTTCTTAAAACAGGGACTTAATTTGTTACAATGTTGTATTTTCTTATTGGTTTGGTTCGCTTTCACAAGGCAAACTTTAAAGCATACCAAAATGTGTTTATACAAGTCACATCCAAGTAAAACGGTCCTCTTTTTGGTCCTCTTATAGAGTTTCCTATGATGACCATCAAAATAAAGTGTAACCAAAACATTTTCTAAGAACATTCAGAAATAATGTTTTCATAACTTAATGGGAGTGTTAGCAAAACGTTCTTAAAATATATTTTTGTTTGTTTGACTGCCTGACTGATTTGACTTACACATTTACAGCCTATGCAATGTATATGAATGCCTCTTTCTTCCACAATATCATTTCCAGTAAAAGTGCAGCCTTATCCAAACGTTACACTCAGGTTACAGTTTTCAGTTTCAGGTTTTTAGATAGAATAGGCTGATGTTTCTGTGAGCTCTGCTTTAATTGTTGGCCTCTGGATCAAGTGTCATTAAACTGCAGAGGTTTATAAATCTGATGCTGGTTTTATACAAATTGATATAACACTGCTCTTATTAAATAAGGAAAACACAGCAGATTTTAATACTGTACCCATAAATGTATAATAAACTGTACCCATGAGTAAAATACTGTACATATTCCACTTAATTTCCACTGTTTTGTCAGTACAGCCTTTCGCTAGGACTGCTGCACTGCACTATTATGTGAATGAAATACAATTTTCTTGCACACAAATCTTTGATTATGTTTTATCAATTTCACATTTACCTGCCATAAATGTCCTGGCCAAAATAGACTATAATGTGCATCAGAATTTACACTGGCACTCCAAAACTATACTTACACATGAATCTTGCAAAATAAATAAACATGCCCAATTTATACATATAATGTGAAACAGGCCACAGCACACATTTAGATGTATGAAACAAAAGCCATTACAGTATTTATATTTATGAACTCATTCAGCAGAGGTGGAAAACTTTTTTTAGAATGCAGCAGTAGACGACTACACGTTCCTCTCTTTCTGTCTTTCTCAAACATTTTTAACTACTCAAGTAAAAGGTTAATCTCAATTTCATCAGTGCAGACACCTGTGTAAGATTAATCATTACAGACAATGACAATCTCTCTTTCTCTCAAGCTATTCATGACCAGCGTGCCGAAAAAAAGGTTTTAAAATTCCTGCTACTTCACCCCAAGTATCTGTATCAGCAAATGTGCAGGTGACGTAAAGATACTTACAATGAGTAGTGTAATAGTCTCCAAAAATGTAATCAACTTCCTTTATGAAGCTTGAAAGTCTCAGTCTGCATACTGTAACTAAATGGAAGGAAGTTACTTGTACAATTCTTCCTTTTGTGTTTCACAGAAGTCATGCAGGTTTGAAACTATATGAAGGTTAATAATTGATGACAGAACTTTCATTTTAATCATGACAACTCTCAGAATAGTTTTAGCATGTTATTGAATATGCACATTAATATATATGGTGTTGGCAGACTAGATCTGCTTTGCTGCTGCTGCAGAGCAAATATGGACTCGCTACTGCTAATATGGACTTGCTTGCATGTAAGTGACACTGCTGCTGCATAAATAGTCAGACTTAAATCCAGTAGCAGATCTAGGCAGGAGGAGCTGGGGGAGGTCGAGGGTTTTAGATGAAACTCTGATAGAGCTGCAGGACTAGCTTACAGTAAACAATTAACCAGATTATTTAAATGTTGAGCAAGCAATCTCATTGGCTGCAGACACAGCAGAGGCCAATCAGCTTGTGCTATGCGGTATGATGTGATTGCTGGCAGATTGCATGTAAAGTTTCATGACTGAACTAGATATTTCTGTGTGAACTATCCCTTTAATGTCTATTTTGCAACACACTGTCCATTTCAACAGTAATTCTAACATTTAAAATCTTCCGCATAATTTGCACTTGTTAGGTGGAGTAATTTAATACTGGATGTTATGAATTATGCTGATGCTGTCACCATATTCATCAGCATCACTGGCAAAGAGAAGCATCTTCTGAATAATGAATTACATTCTCTATGCATGGTGCTGTTTACTCTGCGGGTAATGAGGAAAGCAGGAGGAGATATTAGGACATGATTGCTGAGCTGCATTTACACTTCACTTACTGACAGAATATATGATTCATATTTCTTGAAAAAAGTCAATGCAACCTGATCTGTTGCTCCTGTCATAAATTAACATTTCAGCCAAGAAGTGTTTAGCCTGATGTGTAATTATTTCAATGTTAAATCACTCTCAAATCACCCAGCCAAAATCTTGATCCCCTGAACCCAACACAGTAACAGTTGGTGAACCAATGTTTCAAACCAATATTTGATTATGGTTTCATCTGTGGAATCGTTCAACCCTGATAATAGATCCGTTATCAAATATTCTGTGTCATCCAGTTTTCCTGCATGCATAATCATTCACGTGCTATAAAAATATGCTTTAAGAATCAAATGAAGCTGAAACATAAATCTGCCTCAGTATAAATTTGACAGACTCAACCATAACAGCCAATTAATCCTACTAATTAGTGTTTGTTTTGGTGATTCATAGATATTGCTCATAAATAAGATCCATAACTCTGATCAAACAAGCCTGATTATCAGCCCTCAGGGAGAGAATTAATGTGTCTTTTATTTCAAAATCTTGAATTAAAGCCACTCCGAAGCCCTTAATGCAAATATAACCCTTTTTTTTTAAATCAAAATGTGATGTTGGATTCACTGCAATGCGGACGATTCTGGCCGCAGTGCTTTTGTGTGTTACTAGTTTTATTTACAGTACATTGTTTCAATATTATGGACCCTTTTCTGCAATCCAGGTCATTCAACATCTGACCAATGCCCCAGGCTCTCATTTTCTTTATACGGTCCTGCTGTCCTGTAGTACAGCAGGAAGACAATCACTTCAAATTCACACCAGACACACCTCAGGCTTTAGTGTTAAGTGAAACCCTGTCACAGGTCACATTTGATAAAGTGATCTCCTAAAGAAGCAATGTCTTTATATGCAAACATAGACAGTAGGGACAGAGACAGAGTTATTGGGATAACTCTGTATCCCTACTGTCTATGTTTGCATATATGCTAATACAGATATTGGGATACAGATATTTTCTAGCTATGACTTCTTGTTTCACAGGAGTATAAATATGAGGAAACACAAAGACCAAATTCCCTTAATCATCCATCACAAGGAGTAAAACCAAATAATATAGTTCTGATGTGCAGCAAAATATTGTTAAGGCTGTAAGAAAATACACTATATTGCCAAAAGTATTGGTACACCACTCCAAATCATTGAATTCAGGTGTTCCAATCACTTCCATGGCCACAGTTGTATAAAATCAAGCACCTAGGCATGCAGACTGCTTTTACAAACATCTGTGAAAGAATGGGTCGCTCTAAGGAGCTCAGTGAATTCAAGCGTGGTACCGTGACAGATAGCCACCTGTGCAATAAGTCCATTCGTGAAATGTCCTCATTATTAAATATTCCAATCCACGCTCAAATATAAGTGGAAGCAATTGGGAACAACAGCAACTCAGCCACGAAGTGGTAGGCCACGTAAAATCATAGAGCGGGGTCAGTGCACAGTGCGCAGAAGTCGCCAACCTTCTGCAGAGTCAATAGCTACAGACCTCCAAACTGTGTAGCCTTCAGATTAGCTCAAGAACAGTGCGTAGAGAGCTTCATGGAATGGGTTTCCATGGCCGAGCAGCCTCATCCAAGCCTTACATCCCCAAGTGCAACGCAAAGCGTCGGATGCAGTGGTGTAAAGCACGCCACCACTGGACTCTAGAGCTTGGGGAAAAGTTTGGGGATGGGCACTTCCTGCTCTAACATGACCGCGCAACAGTGCACAAAGCAAGGTCCATTAAGACATATATAAGCGAGTTTGGTGTGGAGGATCTTGACTAGCGTGCACAGAGTCCTGAACTCCACCCGATAGAACACCTTTGGGATGAATTACAGTGGAGAGTGCGAGCCAGGCCTTCTAGTCCAACATCAGGGCCTGACCTCACAAATGCGCTTTTAGAATAATGGTCAAAAATTCCCATAAACACACTCCTAAACCTTTTGGAAAGCCTTCCCAGAAGAGTTGGAGCTGTTATAGCTGCAAAAGGTGGGTCAACTCCATACTAAACCCTACAGATTAAGAAAGGGATGTCATTAAAGTTTACGTGCATGTAAAGGCAGACGTCCCAGAACTTTTGCCAATGTATAGCTTAGAGATTAGTTGAGTTCTGGGGTCAGAAAGCCTAAAAAAGATCAAACAGCACCTACAGTACATCACCACATGTTGTTTGGGAGGTTTTCAAGAAAAATCCCCCTTGCTAATCAAAAAACAAACTCCAACATATTCAGTTGAGAGACACTACTAGAACTTCAAAGGGAACAGGCTTCTATGGCTTGCTTACTTGGGACATTTAATCTAATATTCAACAATATTATTGATCTGCCTGCATTGACACCATTAAATTAGAACAGAACTGAGCTGGACGATGACATCACGGTTTGCTCCAGAACGGCTATATATATATATATATATATATATATATATATATATATATATATATATAAATGAACTAAATTAATAACTTTTTTACAACAAAAATGAACCATAACTAAACTTACTTAAGCTGCGATGCTATTTTCTTGTAGAAACAAACTTTGTTGCATTATTTTCCTGTTATCTCTGTAAAGCTGCTTTGAAACAATCTGTATTTTAAAAAGCACTATATAAATAAAGGAGACTAGACTTGACTATGGTCAGATGAAACTAAAAAAGTGAGCTTTTTGGCAGCAAACCACCAGATGCCAATAATTCTGACCACAACTCTATATTGCAATTTTATGATGAACTATATATGCCTTTCTCCACTGAATAACTGTCAAATGTCATTTTGGAAAACAAATCCCCTTCGAATAGTGCTATAGGTGTGTTCACGGCACACGTGTTGTAATTACCAATTGAGTAATTGAGATTTCAACTTGTATGTGTTCACATCCTCATAGAGCTGGTAAATACAGCTTAAGATGGTAATTTTCTGAGAGCTCCTACCTGTACCACGTGACCACTGTACCCTGATCGCTGCAGTTTTAAGATGCGTTTTGTGTAATTACTTAACTATTCTGAACTGTAAAAAGCCTTCACATGCTTGTAGAACTTGTAATTGCAACGTGTAATTGAGAGCTAAAACTTGTCCCACGTACCAAGTCAGAATGAAGTCCTAATTTGAAATCTACAGTCTTAATGTAAGGACTCTATATAAAGTAGAAGGTTACTGTTGTTCAATTGTGTGGCTAGTGCTTCATGGTTATAAATTGACTTGGCCATCATTGATCAAATGAAGGAGAAATGGGAATACATTTGGGGTTGCAATTGTGTAGAGACATAAACAGGTTCTTTTAAAGCCGCATTATGATAGCTAACAAAATTTCTACTTTGCCAAAATGCAATAACATTGCTCTCGATTGAATACAGCCACTCTTAGGACAATACATTATGGAAAAATCCAATAATCTATTATGAAACCACACTAAACCACATCTAAAAGTTATCTGTGGCTTCAGAATGGATTCCTTCATCATTACAGAGCAGCCAGAGGCTCAGAGGCATCTATGAACATAAAAGTGATCACTCAGAGGGAATAGTGAGCGCATGTGTGCGCGTCCATTTGCTCTTGCACCACTGCATTGCAGCAATCCCTGAATACGACTGACCAATCACAATCTAAAGCTTTTACTGAGAAAGTGTAGCCCATCAGTACAGCTGAAACGCTGAGTAACATCATTAAACTTCATGGGAGTACATTACATGAGTAGTTGCTAATTACACTGGGCAGAGTTTCTCTTCCGCCTCGCTGACTCAGAAACAGGCTCATTCCCCACTGGGAAAATAACCGTATTTCAGCGCAGATTGCTGATCCGAGATTAGTTTATTCAGCAAACCATTTTCTGCTAACACTATCGATTAAATATTTAAAAGATTATATCATTTGCAATCTTTGACATGAACTGGGTAGTATGGAACAGAATTTGTGCGACATTGAAATAATCATCATTAACCTGTAAAAATCTGTTCACAATGAAAAGCAAAGCTGTCATAAATAATTTTTAATGCCGTTTATCTTGTCAGTAAAAAAACAATGTGCAGGATTTGCTTTTGTACAATGCAATGTTGAATTCAAGCCAAAATGAAATGCAATGCATCTTGAAACGTAAAGCACTCAACTATATTGCATTCTATACTGTGCAATGCTTTACACTTGGCAAGCTCATTATTAAACACAAATGATTTCTTTGAGTGATGTCCTTTGCATTGCATTTCAGTCTAAACAGTGCGGAAATTGTGCCACAATTACACTTTTTTTTGGATAGAAATTAACATTTGTCACAATGTCACAAAAAAATCTATTTCGAATGAATGTTTTTATTTAGAAATTTCTATTCATCAAAGAAAAGAAAAAAAAATATCGGTTTACACCCAAAAATTAAGCAACATTGATGATAAGAAATGTTTCTTGGCCAGCAAATCAGCATATTAGAATGATTCCATTACAGGAATAAATTGCATTTGAATATATATTAAAGTTGAAAAGTTATTTTAAATTGTAAACATTTTGCACAATATACTGTTTTATAAGAAACTTTTTTTCAAAAACAACTTACCAACCCCAAACCTTTATGCGCAACTGTATTAATTGGTCCGCAAAAAAAGAAAATGGTTCTAGGGCCTGTGATAGTTTGTGATCAAACAATGCTACAAGTATAACAAATAAACGTAAAACAAATAATTGGAATATAATATGGCATCCAACTACACATGCTGCTGTAGATTTATGAGTCTGATAGACCTACAGCAGTGAGAGAAAGTGACACTAATGTGTGTATGAAGTCCTGAGGAGACACTGGCGCCTGGCCAAAGGATGATAATAACATACTGTATAATGAGAGAGAGAGAGAGAGAGAGAGAGAGAGAGAGAGAGAGAGAGAGAGAGAGAGAGAGAGAGAGAGAGAGAGAGAGAGAGAGAGAGAGAGAGAGAGAGAGAGAGAGAGAGAGAGAGAGAGAGAGAGAGAGAGAGAGAGAGAGAGAGAGAGAGAGAGAGAGTTTAGACCGGATGAAGCAATCTCTTTCGTTTGTGATTACAGGATACAGCATTTTATTTAATAATTTTCTTGAGATTGCATGGACGGACTGGCATTTGTATCTCAAGTTTCAGGCATTTAAATTAATAGATCTAAACAAGCATACTTTTTTGTGTACAAATGTCACTTGCAGTCAAAAGAAAAATTGCACCTCCTTGAAGATTCATAGGAAACGGACAACATTTGCTGCCCAATGATTTGGGAGGACCTTCATTCGGCTGATAAAGCAGAAATCGATTCCCCTCGGTACTTTGACATCGCTTACTGGCTAACTATCAAACCACTCAATATTGAAAAACTCAGACATTCATATATCTTGAAACAAACTTCTCCCAAATTCCTGGCAAAGCCTTGACAAGAAATCTTTTAGCTGCCTTTGAAAAGTGTGTGTGTGCATAATAGTCCTGCCAATTCTCCATCACCAGTGTCTCCTTTATTGAGGCCTTAATCTGAAGCCTAAGAAGGGGCTATTTACACAGAGAAGCCTGATCCCTTCCTGTTTTTGGTTCACTCTGATTGCATCCAGTGTTAATCCAGTCCCTTAAAGTCCAGTCATGTTTTAGATGGTATGCTCAGGCAGGTCTATTTGTCAGGCCGCGAGTGTACATGCAGTGTGTGGTAATGAGTTTGACAGTTTGACGGTGAGTGTTTCAGTGACAGAATCCTAATGGCGTTGAGTGAGTGCTGTGTTAGTGTGTAATACAAAAAATGCTAATTTCAGAGTGTGTTTTCGGATCTCTTGAGGGTTTAGAATTGAATTCCTGATAACCATCTCACCCCTGCTCATCAGAACAAACTCAACAGAACAGCAAGTAATTACATCAGTCACCATCGCATAAGAAAGCGTGTTAGAGAGAGAGATTCTGAGATGAATCCTGCTGTTATGTTTTATCTAAACATTACTTTCTCGACAGACAGCCGTTTACAATACACACCCCTAAACTCCAAACACACACCATAAACCCCAAACTCCTCTTCCCTTAAACTCTACACATTAAATAAACCTCAATTTTAAAAGGCACACTCAGTGTTTTTTTCCTCATCAAAAAAATTGTACACAAAGAAAACGAAATCGAAAGGGATGGTGTGCATAAACCTCTATGTGAATTTTTATTGAATGTGTCCTTTGATTCTGAACCATGTGGATATGACTGCAAGCAACAGCTTCACCAGCCTCCAATATTCATCATTATTGATCAGAATAAATCACATCTAAGGTACACAAACTGATGAACAAGCAGCAAAACAAACATGCAACTCCTGCATGTCATATCCATCTAAATAAGCAAATTAGAATACGTTGTGATAGAATCACACACACATTGAAGTACACGCAATCTTGCGCAGAGAACATGCCTGTGCAGAGCAGCTGGTTTGTGTGCAGTCAGCGTTTATTTGCTCCCAAAGGTGAAAGTCTGATTTATAGAGCTGCGGGACCACCAGTACAACATCACTCAGGCAGGAGGTCTTTTAGCCTCATGTCCAATTTAGTTAGAGACGTATAGTATATCCACTTAGCTTGGGTGTGTTTGTTTGCATGCATGCATAAGCCCTAAAGTCCATAGGGTTTGAAGGGGTGAAATGTGGAGAGTGACAAAACTCTCAACTAACCTTCTCATATCCTCATCACAGTGCAAGGTTGAACCCAACACTGTCGAGATGCATCTGGATTGACCTAGCCAATGCACATGACTCATCCTGACTACCAGGAAAGACAGAGACAAAACATGCTGACAAAGTGATGTCACGCTTATGTGAGATTGAAGTGGCACAGACTTAGATTAATTCAGTGTAAAATGAAAGACTCAATGAGAGCTTTGCTTACTACAATAATTGATCCATAATGATTGTTATAATTTCATTAGATTTACCACTTAGATTTTCCTAAATAAACAATTAAGTGGAAAAAACAAAGGACTACCCTGGTTTCTCTGTTTAAACAAACAAACAAAAAAAATCCATTAATGCATCTCTCTGAGAAAGCATGCATTAAAATACACAGAGAACCATTTAAGAATATTTGTGCCATTTAGAAATTAGAAGCCAGGGTTAAAACCACCGTCATGTCTGTCAAGGAGAAGACCAATATTTACGCAAATTGTGTTTGATTCAATGCTTAGAAATCTCCAGCAAGGAATTCCATACTGGTTAGAGGATATACTTTTTGAAATTGTTTGCCGTTTTCCCCCCTGTATGGAACACAAAAGAAAACATTTTGAACAAAAAAAGTCTATTACTTTTTTTTTTTTGGAAGTCTTTTTTTCACTGGTAATCTAAATAGTCCCCTCTGCTGAAACTCTGAAATGCCATTTATGTCCATGTTCAGATTCAAAAAATGGCAGTTTGATGCATCAGACCACATTGGAAATCATAGCCAAATGCTATTGGTTCTTGCATGTGTTGTAACCCAACAGCGGAAGGGAATATTTCCAGTGAATAAGCTCACTCAAAGAGACCATACTGAATGCCTTTAGAACAATAGGTTACACATTATTTCAATGGTCCACTTTTTACATTCTACTTACTATAAGTAACTTTGCAACTACATGTCAATTATCTCTCATTTGAGTATTAAAGTGTTATGGAATACAAAATAAAGAGTTAGCGAACAATATACCATTTTCCGGGAGTACTTCTAAAGTTCTGAATGTTTAGTTCTTTGCTTCAAACAGGAAGGAGTATTTAAAGTTTTTACAGAAGGAAAACGAATTTCCTAAAGCATCCACATGTGTAAAAAGCAACAGAAGCAAAGATCTACGAGATCCAAAGAGCATTTTATCTCTAGAGACGTGATTTGTGATCTTAATTAGAGTCAAGTCATCCGAGTAACATAGCGTTATGAAACATCTCGCACACACTGCAGATCGTGCAGGCTCCAATAATGCCAGCAGCTGCAGAAGTGACGCGGCCGTAAAGAAAAAGAAAGCGTTAGTCATCAGTAACCATTTCACATGTGTGTGCACTTCATTGTGAGTGTTAACTTTCAGACCCTAATTAAATGAGAATTGATCTGAGGAGGGCAAGGGAAAAAGAGAGTGAGAGATGTGAGATGCATACTGTATATGCATATGGCCCAAAGGGACGGTGTGTGTGAGCTTAACATTAGTGAGAACCAATGACCTTTTGTCCTAACTCACATACTCATATACTAGGATAATTATATCAAACTCATGACATTTAATGTGCAACCTTCCAGCCGTAGTGTGTGTGTGTGAAAGACTAAATGTGATTAATAATATCGCTCTCACACATATGCTGACAGATGCAAGAGAAGACCGTACACACTCATTTCCGTGTCCATATGTTGAATGAAAAGGCCTTCACATTGAAGAAAAATGCTTACTGTATATTCATTTCACAGCCCATTACCGGTTTGAAATGAAATAAACTGGGGAACCCTAACCTCCATCTGCTTGAGTATAGCCCGGTTTTCCCTCTCTCTCTTTCTCCTGACCAGACCCTTAACATCATTCCTCATCGTACAATCTGAAGTTTATGAAGGAAACTCTGTGATATTTCTTTGAAAGAGACTGAAAGTTAAAGTGTGAATGTGTGAAGCCTATTGCCTCACAGACACAAGTTTCATAATTCTCACTTTTGTAAAACAAGGTGCAGTTAGCTGTTACCCAGGTCTCACTTTTCAGTGTAAATCTCTTCAGGAACTCCTGTTCTGCACGCCATTGATTTGATACACACATCTACAGCTGCTTTTGGGTGGTTGTGTCGGTAAGTTCTTTGCTGTGTCCTCTGCCATGTACTTCTTATCAGATATTGGCTGACATTGTGATGTTTGGCTGTGATCGGCCATTCTCTGATCTTTGACTCAGATAAACAAGCACAAGCTGCTGATAAAGCAAATATTGGATTCTGATGCCATCATCTTCCTCACCTTCACTGAAACAGCAGTAAAGGCGCAGTGTGAGCATTAAACTCCTAATAACCTGCAGATCTGTCTTCTCTACAGAATCACTGTTAGGGATTTTTGCAATATGTTCATAAATCATTTGTAAAAAAAATCCTTTATTATTTATTTATTTATTTATTAATTAATGTTCACAAATAGACACACACACACACACACACTGCTGTTCAATTTTCAGTTAGATTTTTAAAAGAAATTAATACTTTTATTCAGCACGGACAGGGCACATTAAATTGATTAAAAGTGATATTAAAGAGATTTACAAAAAAATCCTATTTCAAATAAATGTGTATTAATCAAAGAATCCTGACTTTTTTAAAATCATTTTTTCCACAATAAAATTAAGCAGCTCAACTGTTTTCACCATTAATAATTATAAGAAAAATGTTTCTTCCACACCAAATCAGCATAGAATGTATAAATAACCATCCACTTCTGTTTTATGAATATCTCAAAATGTTTTGTGTTTCAAATGTTTTGTGTTTGACTGAAGAAAGATAATGATACAGAATTTGAATGATGCTATATGACAGAGGTCTTCAATACTGCTCCTGGAGGGCAACTGTCCTGCAGAGTTAACCCTAATCAAACACACCTGAATCAGCTCATCAAGCTCTTCAGGATCGCTTGAATATACAAAGGCAGGTGTGCTGAAGCAGGTTGGAACAGTGGCCCTCCGGGAGCAGGATTGAACACCTCTGCTATAGGACGATGAATCATTTTTGAGTGAATAATTTCTGGAAGTATTCAAACAAGGAAATGAAAATCAATATATGTATACATACATTGTGAGAGGGTGACCTCCAGTTGATGAGAATTGTGTGAAGTGTAGAACCGCCCAGCTGAAGGCCAAAACGGGAGATGGAACACTAGCCAAGCATGTGACCTCTTCAACATTCGAAATTTAATTCCAGAACTCCAGGTGATTGAACACGACATCACACCAACCCAGCCAGAGATCTATAACATCCATATCAGCCCTGCAGAACAGATGGGTTTGGGTTTAGTAAAGTGATCTGACAGCTGACAGGCAATCTTCAGATTGTGAGAAACAGGACTGCTGTGAGCTGGAAGTACTTATAGCTTCAGTGAGGGTTGGAACAGCATCATTGTACCAGTTGCATTAATCAACAAGAAGATTGGGAATGTCGCTTTCAGGGCAGCTGTATTGATTTTGTCATGTCACAGAATTATTGAATCATTCTGTTTAGTTTATCAGTGCAATACAAATAAAATGAATCTGTTATGGTTTATCAATTATATATGTGTTTTTGATCATTATATTCGTGCCAGTGTCTAAATGTGTAATGATTTGTGTGTGTGTGTGTGTGAGAGAGAGAGAGAGAGAGAGAGAGAGAGAGAGAGAGAGAGAGAGAGAGAGAGAGAGAGAGAGAGAGAGAGAGAGAGAGAGAGAGAGAGAGAGAGAGAGAGAGAGAGAGAGAGAGAGAGAGAGAGAATCATTGTAAAATTGACAAGATAACTTCTCCAAATGGTTAGTGAATCGGGTTCACCATAGAGAAACAGTTTACTTGTTTACGTTGATGCACCTCAACACTTCCCATAGAAAAGAAAAATCACCTCTCTGTTTAATCCAAAGATTCAGTCACTTCTTTTCACAGCCTTTTTCCTCCATTTTGAGCCATTGACCGATGATTCCGTCCAATTGCCTATGTGTGAGGTAAGAGAGAAAAGAAGGGAAAGCGAGAAACAGAAAGAAACAGTGGGAGAAATGGAGAGAGAGACAGATATGGTAAATGGGATGTGTACTGACCCATGTAGAGGAAGTGGCAAATTGTTTGAGGCAAGACTTTATTCAATCCTGAAGATGTCATGCTTCCAAACTCACCAGTTACACTGTCATTTGGCTGGTGATTTATGCAGCAGTTATGTCTAATCTTCTGTTCAAAAGTAGTTTAACTGGAAATTATTGATAAGCTTGTTTATCACCCAAACAAACAAATAAGTTGACTATCACATGAACATCACACTGCTAAATTAATATGCTTGTCTGGTTTGTATGTGGCCTCTGTTGAGAGTCAAACAAAGTTGATTTGGTTATGCAATAAATTATAACAAGCCGCAACATAAGCTAAGGTAAAGTGTGTAGAAGCGTTTGGGCTTGTTCTTTCATGACGGGTTTTCTGATTAAATAAAAACGAGATGAAAAATGTACATCATGATGACAATCGATATTAACAATACACTAACGCATTTTTTGATGAAGTAAAGTCTAGAAAGAATATCAGAAGTAATCAATGTCATTATCCATTTTGAGCTTGTTTTCATCAAGTAATAAATTAAAATTTTCTTTAATTTTTCCTTTAATTCTTTAATAAATAGAAAGTTAAAAAGAACAGCATTTATTTGAAATGGAATCTTTTGTAACATTTACTTTTGAATGGTAGTGTATTTCTGGCACAACTATTACCTAAAAAAAATCATTCTAAAAAAAACGGAAGATGGGGAATGTTGGAAATTTGTTGTTGTAATTCTGTTTGGTTCCAGTAGTGATGCAGAAATTGAACACTTCACTTCTAAAGTACCTCAGGCTTAAGTGCTGTTCTCATAGAGATGTGGTAACTCACTGGTTTGTGGATTTTGCTTTCCCCTTTGTTAAACCCACATCCTAAACCACCAGCTCATATTAGGACAGTGCTGTAACTGCATATATTTTTGCAAAAAACATGTTTAGATTTGTGCTAGTTGTCCAAACCAAAGCTTTGAACAAGAAATGTGACTCTTTGTGGTGGCCTCATATTTCTAGCAAAGAGGAGGGAATGAAGCCACCCTGTCACAGTACATTACATATAATCAATTTCTGAAAGGAAATAATTTCTTTAAACTGTTTCCTTCTATATTCTAACAAATAAATGAAAGCTTTAGCGTAAGTTCTGCCAGGATGACTAAATCGTTACGTCACTTATTACCTTCTCATCTATCTAATCGTGTTCTAATACTTGTAGTAGGCTATAAAAGATCGGTACTTACACATGTCTGAGTTCGCAGATACTGGCGCCTACATTCACCTCCATCCTCCCCATCACCACCGGGATTGTCCCTTCCCATACCTCCCCGGGGGTCGGCTGCGCCCCTGCCTTCGTCTTCAGGCAGGAAATGCAGATTTCGTACCCTCGGATTGAGAGCTACGGACTGGGTCAACGCCAAATAACTTTATATCACAATACTGCCTTGCTGGGCTGTTAATAAATGTATGATTGTTACATTATTTTGCCTCCCAAGTCTTACTGGTGGAACTAGATTTCTCTCAAGCATTTTTCAACCACTCTGATTGTACAATCACTATCAATGTAAGCATTTGTATGAGAAGTGAAATAAAGGACATTTTTTTATATTCATAGTCATGTTCCCCTTAAAACTTTACCAATTCTCTGAGTTTGCTGAAGCTGAAAAGGGTCAGCTGCACCATTTGTGTAAGTCATGAGGCATTTATTCAGGTCTGCCCTTAAACACTTGAGCACACAAGTGTGACACATTGATCAATGTGGGCACGTCTCAAACAGAGGCCGATCTATCCAAGTTAAAGCCACTTGCCAAACGGATGCCATTTCAGCAGTAATACATCCACCCATGGCAGACAGCCCTAACATTTGGACCTCTTTTCCTGCAGCTAATACAGCCTACTGACATAAGTCACCTAAAAAATGAGAGAGACAGCAAATTAGAGAGAGAACGTGTTCCCTCTGTGCAGAGGACAGAAGATAGGTGAACTTGATGCTCATAATGCATTACTCAATAGACATGATATGTGAGAAAACCAGACTGTGAAGAAATACTTGAAAAATAATAAAGGAGAGTTCACCCAAAAATTAAGATTTTGTCATCATTTACTCACCCTCATCAAGCCACATGACATGATTAGACATAACAGAACTTTCCTCTGTGAAAAAAAAAGAAAAGACAAAAGATATTTTGAAGATTTTTCATGCAGGGCTTTTCAGAATCATTGAGTCAGTGAGTTGAACTCGCGAGTCAAGATTTGTAATTCGTTAGATTTCTATACATTCATTCACAAATCAGGGTTCCACACTGAAATCAATTCTGCAGAAGTTCTCAAATTCACTGGAGGGAACATTTTTAAAGAATGGTGATGTAAAAAATTCACCCGTTTGTTTTCATTCTTCAGAGAATAGTGCACTACAAGACGAGGAAGTGTAAATAAGAACAATTTTTATTTTTCGGTGAACTAACCCTTTAAGATCTTTCAGCTATCCATGCAGTGATTTCAGAATGAAGCAAAGGGACTCAAATATGCTTTACATCAACACTTTATTCAACTGTAACATCTCTTCCCTGCTTTCTTCTCTCCTTTCTCTTGTGGCCTCTCCACTCTCTTGTTGAAATATGCATGCAATCTTTCAGTCCGTCCCTCTCTGATGGACACATTAGGGAGAATGGTGTACACCAACATGTCATCTGAAGTCCAGCATTTTAGATGCTGTCACTGCCTATAAAACATTTAAGCATAGTTCTTTTCCCACAGGCACTGCAAAAAGACTTGTAATTAAATGAACAGCTTGCCCAATGGATAAAAAAACACCTGTCAATCAGTGCTATTAATTGGGTATACAGAGCATCAATGTTACTGTTAGCACTGAGCTGTTGTTAAGATAGCTTCCATAACAGGTTCTGATCCATAAATAATGGAAAGCTTGAGAAGTTTTCACCCTGAGAACTAAAGAGAAAAAGTGCTGTTGATAGAAGGTCCAGAAGTTACCCACTAAGAAACGAGCCTTGAGTCTTAAGAGTTCTTCTCGACATGGTGCAGATCTGTCAGAGTAAGGGTGCTTTCACAGTGTTTGTTTCGGAACCTGGTGCGTTTTCTCCCTTGGTTCGGTTCATTTAAGCATATGTGAACACGGCAATCGTGCTCGGATCCGAAAATCGCTCCGAGACAGCCTGAACGAGGTGGTATCGGCCCGATTGCAAACGATTGCGAACTCTGGGGCGGTTCGCTTCAGGTGTGAAAGCAATCCGACCCAACGGACCAACGAACCAAATGGTATTATAATACAGGGAAATGTGCTATATAAATAGCAGTAGTGTCTGATTCTGTGAGTGAGCACATTATTGCAGTTGAAAACCAAAAGAGCACCTTTTCATCTTAAAATGTTGTGTGATTGCGCTCTCTGTGCGAGAATGCTGTCCCTTGATTCCTGCTCTAGTTGCATTATAACATTCATATAGTGTTTGCATGTCACTAGCTGCATTTACATGGACCCTTATAATCGGATTGACAGCTCAATTGAACTAAAAAACCTTCATGTAAACACCTTAATCGATCTGATTGAGCTCGATACGATTGGAATTTCGATCTGATTGAAAGGGGTGGTTTATTCCTTTTGTAATCCGATCGAGAGAACATGTAAACACTTCATCGGATTGAAAGCCGAAACTGAAAGGATTGCGCATGTGCAATGACGTTGAAATAGCATAATGACGTATGACGCAAGGAATGAGCTGTTCTTCCTGTTGAAATTAGTGTCATCTAAATGAGTGTCCCGTTATTCTAAAATTCTCATTTCACTCAACGTCTGTGAAGTGGAGCAGGACAATGTCCCACCAGTCCTTATTTCAGACTCTCATCCACAGACGACTGATTTTAGGCGCAGAGTATTATTGCGTGATAAATATAAGCGGCAAGGCAAAATGGTTCATATGCTCGTTGTCTCAAAATCATGACCAGGGACAGATCAATATTAAGTCTGCTGTTTAAAACAAGTAAAGAACCAAAAGAGGAGAATAGTTATGCGCGAAGAGCGCCAGTATTCGTGCATGTCAAAAAATCTATTTCGATGTGAAGCTTGTTACATATAAACACGCACATCAACATGTAACCACAAACACCTTGTTCGGATTCATCAATCGGATTGATTTCATTCCGATTGAACCAAAAGGTGTCCATGTAAACGTAGCTAGTGTGTCTTGACACAGTTAACCTCTAGACAGCGCTGGGAGATCCAGAGAGAGTTTGAATTTGCTTTAGTATTAATACAAATGTAGTATATAATTTAACAACGGCAATGACGGCTGGATTTGTATAGTGTTTGCGTGTCTCGAGAGTAACAAATAAAGTAACAATAAGCTCATAGAGTGAACTTCTCAATTATTTTGATGGATGACGCACATGATTTTTTTTCACCAAACCAGTTCAGCGGGAATCTCACCCTGAAGCTAATTTTATTGTTTAAGGTTACAGTTACGGGTAGCTTTAGGGATCAGTGTTTGGTGTAGGCAATCAGTACACTGATTGACAGGAGTAATTAAATCTTTAGAATCATTTGTAGGGCGGATTCTCCGATGAACTGGTTTGGGGAAAATGAAAAAAATCACGTGGATGACGCAGAGGAAACGCTGACCAATAAGAGGACAGTTGTACTCGCATGTGACTTGCGCGAACACATTTTGTTACACTTTACATTTTTGTTTCACATGTTGCCTTGTGAAAGCGAACCGAACCAAGAAGAAAATGCAACATTGTAACAAATTAAGTCCCTGTTTCGGAACAAAAAAAAACAATCTATAGGTGTGAAAACGCCCTAAGTTTCTTCTCGTTTCTTCTCGCTCCGTTCATTTGAGGTTGTGCATATTGCGGTTTATGTCGCTTTATCGGCCTGTGGCATCCTAGCAGGGCAGACAAATTCAACATCTTGAATACTGGAAGCATCAGTGGCGTCTCCCTCGCTCCCTACGCTACTCTTGGAGGATGCGCTGTATGCCAGAAAATTCTTTTGGCCGTAGAGGTCTCCTATATGAAGAAAAGGCATGCTGGGATGTGGCTGTTTTTCATCCTCTGACTGGAGCTGGTCGGACTCCACCAGGGCTTTCTGTCTCTGATAGTACTTGGAGAACTTGTTAAAGATGATGGAGATAGGAAGGGCGACTACAAGCAGGCCACAGATGATGCATAAGGTGGCGACGAGTTTCCCAGCCAGAGTGACAGGATACGTGTCGCCATATCCCACCGTGGTCATGCTGATTGTCGCCCACCACCAGCCCACCGGTATGGTCTGTATTTCCGACTCCTCGTCCTCTCTCTCCACAAAATAAATTAGCACTGAGAAAATAGAGATTCCCACAGAGAGGAAGAGGATGAGGAGTCCGACCTCGTTGTAGCTGTGACGGAGAGTCGCCCCGAGCGAACGCAACCCAACCGAATGCCTCGCCAGTTTGAGGATGCGAAAGATTCGCATGAGGCGCAGGATCTGCACGACCCTTCCCACGTTCTCAAGCTCAGCACTTTCCTCAGCATCGACGGTTTCGAAGGCCAACGTGGCGTAAAACGGAACAATAGAGGCAAAGTCAATGATGTTTAGCGCATTGCACAAGAATTTGCGCAAACATGGCGTGACAGCTAATCGTAGGACAAACTCGATGGAAAACCAGAGGACACAAAATGTCTCGAACGCAGCCAACACTGGGTCCTCCACCTCTTTCTCATTATCGTCCTTCTTGTTGAACTCAGGCATGCTATGAACGCACATGGCGGCAATACTCATCAGTACCACACTCAGTGAAAACACCGCTATTATTTTTGCAGAACACGAGTATCCAGGGTTTTCCAGTCGCAACCAGAGTTCTTTGCGGTTCTCAGAGCACCAGGTACCCTCAAATTTTTCCAGGTCTTTATCATATCCTGACAGCTCCTCCATGGACGAGTCTAAGCTGTCCTGCAGCTGGTTCGGCGGGTCATCATCATTTCCCCAGTCGTGATCTCCTGTACATTCTTTCTGTTCTTGAAATCTGTTGCTGCAGCAAGTGTCCAGGTGAAGCTCCTTGATGCCCCAGTATTCCAACTCCTGGCTAAAACTAAACACACACAATTGTTCCATCAGGTGGATCTTTCCAGTATGGTAGAAGTTCAACACATAGCGGAAAAAACATGGATTGCGATCAAAATAATACTCGCGGTCAGCCGCGGCGTAGTCGTCGCAAAGCTGGAGAATAGCGGCCTCTGAGCTGCAGTAGAGCAATCGGGCCAGCCGCGTGTTGGGGAAGCGTTGGAGGACCACCCGTTCCACTTGCTGCTTAAAGCCGCCAACGTTGAGGTTGATGAAGCTCTCCTCTGGCCCTCGGCGGTGCAGGACCTGCCCATACAGCATGATGGATGCCAGTACATGAAGGAGTAAGTGGGACTGTTGGGCTTAGCAGGTTTGGAGAGGCTAGGAGAGATCAGCTATGGCTCCATGCCTATATAGTGGAGGAAAAGAAATGTCTGATTAGCACTTTAAGAAGAAAAAGTTGACCTGTTGCCATTGAAACAAAATAAATCCTCCTCATCAAAAAAATGTTTTTTTTTCAGTACTACTCGCCAGTTTACTGTACTGTACCCAACTGTATGACAAGACAAAAACTTAATAGGATACGCAGAAAGAGACAGACAGAATGCTTAACTGTAACAACTGTGATGGGATAAAAGCATTCTGGGGCCCAAATCAGCCTTAATAGCTGCTAATGGATATTGATTCTGTACAATGTCGTAAACAAATCCTTAGTGATCATTATGAGCATTTTAACACTAACACTGACTTTTTCTCCTAGCAGTACTGCTGGGCACTTCAGCAAAATCATGTCACAAATTCAGGACATTCAGTGAATGCTTGACCGTCCTGACATGCAGTGCTTTTGTAAGGTTTGTAAAATGGAAATTCTTATTTTGAGATTATGAAACATTTACTGTATGGTTTAAATGTGAGAACACTAGCAAAAACTCAAGTATTTTAAAACATCATTTTGAGTGATTTTTTTTTTTTTAAAACAGCGACAAGTAACATTATTTCCAAAAAAGTATTTTCAAACACTTTTTAGTTTTCAAAAAGTATTTGGTTTGTCACTCATCTGCTTTATTGACAGCAGCATTCTAGCTGCATGAGCTCCACAAGAACTTCTGAACATCTGTATACTGACATGATTAATGTCACAAATACTTGAGGACATATAGGCTAGTGCAGACACTTCAATTTTTCTTCTTCATTTAATGTCATAACATTTCATTGCATTCATTTTTTTTTTTTTTTTACAATTTATTCCTTTTTTTATTATTATTTGTACTCTAGATTTTCAAGTTGGTCCAAAGTCTTTTGGACCTCACAAGTGTATAGTAATAATTTCAATTGTACTACATAAAACGTAAAGAATATTTGGTTGCAACAGAAAAACAGCATTCACACACTAGACCTAAAAACATTTAACTGTTAAATTTGGGTACAACACCAAATGTCTGACTGACATACATGGATAATTGTTAAGAAGTTTCTTGAAGACAGCACGACGTATAAGTCGTTCGAACTCCAGCACCAAGTTTAAAAACAACACTGCGTAACCCAAACTACAGTGAAGCAAACATCACATTTTACCTCTTTTCTTTATTTTCTGATGGTATCAGTGGACTGCAAAGACGTTTGGTGTGGATATTGCCATCCTCCAGCGCCTTCCTTGGTCAAGGGGTGTCCGGTGTGCGCTCGTACGCAGTATTTGCCCCATGTCCCGCAGCGGACTGTGTCGGGTGGGACAGTTGGCACATAGTGTGCCACTAATGCACTCGTGGTGCCTCGGGGCAGCTGCGCGTCCGTGCGTCACTGGCCCGTGGCAACTAGTGCGCGCAGCACGCTTGCGCTTTGCGTTTGAGGACGCGCCTATCAAGCTCCACTGTGCGGCTCTTCCCCTTAAGCATTAGAGGTGAAACGGGAGGGACAATGATAGAGTGAAAAATAATGGGAGCACGGAGGGATGAAAGCAAGGCTACAGAGAGATACTTCGACCACCCGTGAAAGGCAGCTAAAGGATTAGAAAAATAATGAAAGGCTGAGATTAACGATCCCTCGAGTTTAAGGAGAAAACAACAGAGGTCCGTTAGAAGAAAAGTAAAGAAAAGCTATTCCGAAAAGTTTGAGAGGAAAGAATTAATCGTCATCTAGCTGTTTTGATAAGAATCAAGTGTGTAATTTTGAGATTTAGAAATAATTTCGACACAAATGCACAAACACAAAAAGAGCATAGACAAATGTCAATTAGTTTAAGGAGTGTCAAGTCATTATACTATGTAAGCAGCGAGTGATTCGTCAACACGGTCACACTTTCCTCAGAAGCAGGCAATGTTCACCCTCTCACAGCACCTGTCGCACGTGCACAGAAGAATTGACAGATGATGCCCTCTAGAGGCCGTCACGAGTACATACTGACGGCTCTTTAATATTGCCCTTTAAAACATGCATTTTTAAATTTCACAATACCACCAATTAGGTAACTCAAGTAAGAAAGCAAAATAAACTAGTATTGTCCAATAAAGTACAACGTCGTTACTTATGCTCAGCGCCAAAACTCAGAAGCGTCGTAACTCGGGACTGACTGTAGAGGGCAGCATTGAGTGACATACGACAAGATGAAGAACAGGTAGGAGACGCATACTTGCATGCATGATTACGAATTCAGCAAGATTGTTGTGTAAAAGTTTCAAAAGACAGATGCATAATATTAAAGATGTAAATTCTCAATTCGAATCAGAACAGACACAAGTGAACATGAAAGTTTGAGATGTCTTTTTAAATTTATTTTAGATTAATCAAACAATAGAACAATTTGCCTGTTAATGATAAAATAACAGGAGGCACTCAGTTAAATTTTTTTAATTTCTTTACTAAAAAAAACCTCACATATACCCTACATACAGTATCATATATTAGCCAGATGATTCATTCGTATCTTTTAGAATTAAAACCCACTCTTATATAAGCTGTCAAATTGAGTTGAATGTGATGATTTACATCAGAATGTTTAACAGGGAAAATTGTGTATTATATTATTTAAAGTGAAAATAATGTAATTACATACATAAATATATTAAAAAGACATATAAAAGAGATTCAATGTCCAAATATAAATTTTAGAAGCGAGTTAAAGAAGTTGTGTAGAAGCTGTTAGAAGCTTTCTAACCCTATGGCAGAGTTTGTATCCTACAGTGCATCAAAAAGACTGACATTTGATGGAGCAATAGTTGAGCTTGGGAAGGCGACAGGAACAATTTATCCCACTGGGGAGTGACAGAGAGGACAGAAGTTGTGTTGTGTGACCTCTTGCTCCAAAGCACAGTGCTTGCACACACTGCACATCCAGAACTGGTACTCAGATATTATTCTTCCTGTCACTATACAGGTGGGCAACTTGCCCTCCGGCCTGAGGAAAAAACAGAAAGTAATAGAATAAAAGACAAAAAGAGAAAGATATTGTTCTGTTTATTAAGCACGTACTGCAGTTTTGTTTTATGCCGCTTTAAATGCTTGAGCTCTTTAAAGCAGAATGGATTCTGGCTGTCGATTCTTTTATCGTTCATCAGCTGGAAAAAAAATAGCTCAAAGTGATTTCAGCAATATTGTTTATCTGTGCTGTTGTCTTTACAGTTATGGTATGGACTCTGCTATTCTTTTATATTTAGAAAGTTTTTGGAACTGTATCTTTATTGTTATCATTATAGTTATCGTCCTTGGGAGTGAATGGGCCTTTTTACTTGTATTCTCATCACATTAGGTCACAATAAGTAGAAACAGGAGAACTTTGCGAGCATAAACAAATCTCTAGCAATTAAAATCAGTCAATTAATGTAATAATTTTACCCTGTAAATGTGTGATGTGTATTTGTCACTTCGGGGCTTTGCAAAGAAAGAATACTAACGGACAGCTTCAGTGACGGAAAAAAAGACTACTAAAGTAAAGTTTGGGGTCAGTAGATTTTTTTGTTTTTGAAAAAAGCAAGGATGCATTAAATCACCAAAAGTGACAGTAAAGACTTTTACATATGTGCAAGAAAAAAAAAGCAGAAAAAAAGGCTTAGGTTCTTCTGAACTTACTATTTATCAAAAAATCTGTTTCCACAAAAATATTTTGATAACATTGATGATAAGAAAAAATGTTTCTTGAGCACCAAATCAGCATATTAGAATGATTTCTGAAGGATCATGTGATATTGAAGACTGGAGTAATGATGTTAAATATTCAGCTTTGCCATCACAGGAATAAATTACATTTAAAATATATTACAATAGAAAAGTTTTTTAAAAAATGCTTTAATAATAATATTAAGAAATAATATTTCAAAATATGAATGTTTTTACTGTTTTCTTTAATCAAATAAATGCAGCCATGATGAGCATTAGAGACTTTTTTCAAAAACATTGTAAAAAAAAACGAACTGATTACAAACTTTTAAACAATAGTGTAATAATCTTCCAGTGTTTTACTACAGTTCTTATGGAGAATTGTGCTGATGTAATAATCTGAAAGGTCTGGAAACTTTCAGTTATCCGGCACACTGCAGTGATACAAGCCGAAGTCATACACGCTGACCCTTACGCCACTCATCTCACACTATTTTACACTTGCGTCACTGTGACCTCACAGCTCCATCAACAAGCCATAACAAAGGATCCGCCTCAATTATCGGTTAAACGGGGCCAGAGTTTCCAGAGGTTGTGTGCTCAGTGAGGTTATATAGCACATCTGGCCATTGCGTTCCTGGCTTACCCGTCAGTGAGGCTGTCTTGCTGGCTTTGCCGGGTGTCTCTAGGGCTGTGTTTGGTGAAGATCTCCAGGGCCAGGTCTTCATAAAGCTGCCTCTGATCTGGAGTCAGTGTTTCCAGAGATTCCAGCTTAATAAAGGCACGTGAACACGTACCAAACGCACAATTAGCAGATGAGCAGATGGCTAGCAGAGAGTAAATCTCCACAGCAGGGATAATATCCTCATAATCACGGAGATGGAGAGCTAGAAATCAAGAATAAAGTAATTATTGAATTGCTGTACACTTTAGGAACAAAAGATTTTAATAAGGGATATTGCTGCTGCCGCCACCATCTAATGCTCACTAAAAGGAGAATAATTTAATAACACTTTCAAATACGATTTACATTCAATCTCAAAATGAATATACATTTTTATAACTGTGAATTTAGGCATTACAGCATTATAATGTACTATCACAATTCACAAATAGTTTTTAGTGCTTTATTTAATTTAGGCAAAATTGTATATAATTTAAAAATTGGCAATTTATTGGTTATTTGTCATAACATTAAAATAATTATTAGTTGAACAATAGTTATTATCAGAATTTTAATAGTAGTGCATCCCTAACTTAAATCATTTTTAATAGATAATTTTAAAGACTTTAATAGAAGTATGCAAAAACATTAACCCACAACATATACAAGCACCTTTTCCAGGTGGTCCTGGATATAAAGTAATCTGTGGTTTACACATTTTGTCTAGACTTTCGTATAAGCAAACGGCTTTTGTAAGAGTGTATGTGTGGACTAAACGCTGTAAAGACTTCACTTTGAGTTTGTTTTCTCTGTTCAGGTGAGCGATTTAACACTTTATGTGCGCGGACGAGGCCAGACATACCATGCATGCATTCACACACACATTTACAGACACAGATTTACAATCCTCAGAATAGTCATATGGACATCATTACTGTGGTCTAATACAAAGAGAGATAGTATAGGAGGTGATAATGAATTTCTTCATATACATAAGAGTAAAGACTATGTTTCACAGCTATCTGTTTGTGTTATATTCTAATTGGATTGCAAAATTAGGAGTGAGTGATTTACATATTACAAATACACACGCACCGGCCACTTTACGCCTTGCTAGTACCAGATAGGACCAACTTTTGCCTTCAGAACTGCCTTAATTCTTTGTGGCATGGATTCAACAAGGTGCTGGAAACATTTCTCAGAGATTTTGGTCCATATTGACTTGATAGCATCATGAGGTGCTGCAGATTTGTCTGCTACACATCTATGAAGTGAATATCCCGTTGCACCACATACCAAAGGTGCTCTATTGGAATGAAATCTGGTGACTGCGGAGGCCATTTGAGAATTTGAACATATATTTGTCATGTTCAAGAAACCAGTTTGAGATGATTTGAGCTTTGTGATGGGACGTTATCCTGCTGGAAGTAGCCATCGGAAGATTCACTGTGGTCATAAATGGATGGACTTTTAATACTCAGGTAGACTGTGGCATTTAAACAATGCTCAATTGGCCCAAAGTGTGCCAATAAAATATCCCTCACACCATTACACCACCAAAAGCCTGAATCGATGATACAAGACAGGATGTTGTTTCTGCCGAATTCTGACCCTACCATCTGAATGTCACAGCACAAATTGAGACCAGGCAATGTTTTTCAAATCTTCTATTGTTTAATTTTAGTTGAGCCTGTGTGAATTGTAGCCTCAGTTATTCCTGCCCTTTGCTGACAGGAGTGTCACACCCAGTGTGTCTTCTGCTGCTGTAGCCCGTCTACAGCATAATATCATACAGGTATAAATTCCTTTTTAATTGACTATTAATTTGTTTAATTAGAATAGAATATAATAGAATAGAATAGAATGAGGCATTTATATAGCGCTTTCATACAGTATGTACTACTGTACACCCAAAGCGCTTTACAATCATGTCAGGATCTCTCCTCAACCACCTAATTAAGGTTTATACTTGTTAATTTCCATGACAGAGCCTTAGGCCGTCTGACCACCGAAGCGTTTTTTCACGTGGCTGGCATATTTTTTCAATAGTTTTCAATGGGAGCGCCGCGTTTTTGAAACACCATGAGCGTAACGAGGTGCGGAGCGTTTTTTTTCACGCTGAAGTGCTGAGCACCCAACATTTTTACAGGTCGCCATGAGTTGAAGAATGTTCAACTTTGGGTAAAACGCAGCGCTCATCACTGTCACTCTTTACCCAGCCGTCCAATCACAGTGGAGGAGAGGCGCGACAAATACCACACCGACCAACTTTCACAACATTCTTTCTGTACAACGACATTAACCAGCAGAGCTACCCGAACAAAATGGATGAAAAATAAATTTGTAATATGAAGCAAATTATCTGCGAAATCAGTTACAAGTAAACTGTGCTGCGGATATTCTGTATCATAGCAACGAAGCGTCTCAACTGAAAAAACGCAGCGCTGCCAAAACGCTCTCAGGCGCCCCCAGCTAGGCGTTTTCAGCTGGCTAAAAACGCTTTGTTGGACACACGGCCTTAAGCAAAATCACCCACTATACCCTAATTCACTATTCCCTACATTACTCCACTAATTATCGTCCAGCTAAAGGAGTGAAGGAAAACGAGTGAGTGAATTCGGCTGAGTGCGCCGGTAGGGCTGCCTCTTTTGCATAGTTTGTGCTAATTGTTTAATAATCATTTGAAACTTAGCAAACTGTCAGCTCCAGTAGTAATGAAAAGATTTATCTTGAACTCCGTCATGGAAACTATAATGTACAAACCTTATTAAACTAGTTAATAATCAATTAAAAAAGGAATTTATACCTGTATGATATTACGCTGTACCCACATTGGACCCCAGTTTGGAAAATGGATGGATGGATGATTCAGCTGCTAGCTCCATCTTCTGGCGAGATGCAGGAATTCATTTGGCACGACCCTCACAGTGCATTATGGGTATTCTCTAGCTGATGAGTGTACATCAGTTGTACACTCGTTATTGTGGTGCATTATGGGATTGAATGAGTGCACTCGATAATGTCCACTATGGTTTCGGACACCACTGCAAATGGCTGTCCCCACAAATAGTGTCCTATTTAAGGGTATTGGGGGTAATTTAGGACAGAGCCCTAGTGTTTTAAAGACAGTTAGCATTAGGTTACCAGATGACAAACCTCAACAGATTGCGCCGCAAAGTCACTAAATAATGTAAACATTAAGTGTGGATAAGCTATCACAACCCATTGGGTTTTAATGTGTCACCTGTCTTCATGGCTGCGTCCACCTTGCCCTCGTACAGCTGTCTCTGCGCAAGCAGGAAGAAATGATAGGCCTCTGCCCCACGCCAGGCGTCATCCAGGATACGGCTGTCTGAAGACGTCTCATCTTCCTCTAACAGCCCTGCTAATGCACTGGTGGCCTGAAATAAATCACACACAAATTACCCACCACTAGGCTGTAAATGGGCCCTTTATCACAACTGACTTCCTGCCCCTCTCATGCTGTCGGACAGAGTCAGGCTGCAGCTGCAGACCACGGCACTGAGCCACACAACTACCACAGCCTTTTGCGGATCAGAAAACAGAAAAATCACAAATGATAATAAAACTGTAGTTGGTTATCCCTGTATTAAAGCTAAACTACATCCAGCAAGCAGAGTATTTGGAAACAGGAGAGTTTTTAGTATGTACTGTATGCTGATGTTTTAACAGTTAAAGTACCTCTGATTTCTTGCCCTTGGTTTTGCTTTGCTGTGAGCTTTTGATCTGGGTATGGAAGTTCTCCACCAGCAAGGCGGCGAGCACATACAGTTTCTTCACTCGCAATGGTCGCGTTCTCTTTTTTGCCTCATCTTCAGCGATCTAAGGTGAAACAAAAATTGTCAATTAAAAACATTTTACAGTTACAAAAATATCCTGACATTAAATGTTAAAGGAAAAGTTCGGTATTTTACACTAAAAGCCCTGTTTTAAGATCGTTTCTGATGAAATAGAACGGTTAAGATATTTGGACAAATGCTGCTGTCCCGACAATTTTCCGTTTCTGTGTTAGCACCCCACCACCTCCACAATGGTTTCATAGGGGCACTGCAACAATCATTCATAAAACGCATTAAACTTTAGTTTACAAAGACGTGAAACTCACCGAGTAGTCTGGGGTGTTCACTGATATGCTCACACAAAAATCGCTGCAAAAGATGTACCGTACCTCACAGAACACCCAAAACAAGTCAATGGAGTTGGACAAAAACTATGATAAAACCTGTTGGAAAGCATCTTTTGCAGCGATTTTTGTGTGAGCATATCAGTGAACATCCCAGACCACTTGGTGAGTTTCACGTCTTTGTAAACTAAAGTTTAATGCGTTTTATGAATGATTGTTCCAGTGCCCCTAAGAAACCATTGTGGAGGTGGTGGGGTGCTAACACAGAAACCGAAAATTCTCGGGACAGCAGCATTTGTCCATTTCAATCTAAACCGTTCTGTTTCATCAGAAACAATCTTAAAACAGGGCTTTAAGTGTAAAATACCGAACTTGTCCTTTAAGCATGTTATTTTCTATGCTACTAACAGAAAATGAAATCTCACACCTGGGTTGGGCATAACAAAATAGATTTAACAGAAACAAAACAATTATTTCATCATTCTGTCAAATGGAGCTAACATTGAACACTTTCCCCTGGTTTCACAGAAAAGGCTGAAGCTAGTCCCAGACTAAAATGCATGTATGAGCTGTTCTAACTGAAAGCAACTTGCTCTGGCATCTCTTAAAATATGTCTGTGCCATTGTTTTTTCTCAAGATGAACACCAATAATGTTTTTTTCTAAGGCACATTTATAAAAGCTACTTAAATATCCTAATTGAACCAAGGTCTAATACTGGCTTAAAGGGATAGTTCACCCAAAAATGAAAATTCTGTCAGCATTTACTCACCCTCATGTTGTTCCAACCCCGTAAGGCCTTCGTTCATCGTGGAACACGAATTAAGATATTTTTGATGAAATCTGAGAGCTGGATCACTCCTCCATAGGCTTCTAAGGGATTGAAACTTGCCAGCCCCGAAAAGTTATTAAATAATCGTTAAAATAGTCCAAGTGTCTTCAGTGGCTCAATCTTAAGTTTATCAAGCGACGAGAATACTTTTTGTGCGCAAAAAAAACAAAAATAACGACTTTATTTCAACTATTAATTTCCTTCTTTTTGGGCCTCTAGTCAGTTAACGTAGTGTGTTAGCGTAGAGCTACGTCACACGTAGGTTCACTATTGGCCGACGCTGGTCATGTGTGTGATGCGTGTGACACACAACAACAGAAGAACTGCGCTATATCACTAGTGAACTGACTCGAGGCCCACATAGAAGGAAACGAATAGTTGAAATAAAGTCGTTATTTATTTATTTTTTGCTCACAAAAAGTATTCTCGTCGTTTGATAAACTTAAGATTGAGTCACTTGGACTATTTTAACGATATCTTTAGTAATTTTTCGGGGCTGGCAAGCTTCAATCCCTTAAGAAGCCTATGGAGGAGTGAACCAGCTCTCAGATTTAATAAAAAATATCATAATTCATGTTCCGAAGATGAACGAGTGTCTTACGGGGTTGAAACAACATGAGGGTGAGTAAATACTGACAGAATTTACATTTTTGGGTGAACTATCCCTTTAATCTAAGCCCTGTCTGTGAAAGGCCATTTCCCTGACCTATTATGTTTTTGTTTAGTTTTTTTAACATATGTTTTCTTTAGTGTGTAATGTGTCTTTTTCAGCATAAAAAAAATCTGCAAATTTACAAAGCACAAAGTTACTTAGTTATTTGCTATATAAGTTAGCACCGTTTCTGAACTCCCTAAAATTCTTCGATTGTAGTCTTGAGTTTTCTTCCGGGAATGAACACGTCACAATATTCCGCTTTTAAATAATTTCAGTCTAAGGCATATGCAAAAAAGGGGGTCGAGGCCTGGTAGTGTGTTGAAATTTGCGGTTATGGTAAGGGGCATGACATTTCTGAATCGCCCTTGGCCAATCGGGCCGACCAATCAGAGCGCATTGCGCTTTTAGGAAGGAAGGGCTTAATAGAGCAGGGAACTAAAAAGAGTGTTACTGACAGACTGGGAAGAGAGGTGCTGCTACAATGTAAAATATCTGAATTTTTTTTCTTTTTTTTTAACATTGACATTTTAACAAGTAACATTTAACATTTTAACAAGTAGACCCCTCTAAAAACAAAAAAGCCTTTGTAAAAGGGCATAATCTGGCCACTTTAAAAATGACTGTCATCACTGGTTTCATAACCTGAGGATCCCAAATGACATTTGTTTTTTACATGAGCTAATACAGACATACCGTAAACATGAGTTTGGCAGCATCCAGGAAGTGATGGGCTTTTCTGTAGAGCTCTACAGCCTCTAGAGTTTTGTTTTTCTCCAACAGATGTGAGGCGTACTTGGACAGAAGAGGCCCTATTTCCTTCATACTGTGGTTTTTGGCAAGTTCCACAGCTTTGTTCCACTGAAAAAAAACACCCAATTAAAATTTATTTTTACTATTGCTCGCTTGTTTTTATCAAGCATCTAAACATTCATCGCAGACAGGTTTCATCAGCAGATGAGTATGATGACGTTACAGCTGCAACTGGATCTTTCTGTACCACTGATGATGTGCACTGTGAACTCTCTGAACCTCTCATTTAAACTAATGACAGAAGTGTCATTATCTCGACTCTCGATGTTAAAGAAAAGGCAGTGAGTCAGAATGCATTCTGTGAAGAGAGGATGAAAAAGATGTATTTTGGGAAATGCATATTAAATAGAGCTGTAAAAGTCTCAATTTCTTTAACAGATAACACATTTATGTTCAATTCAACATTATCATTTAAATCTTTTCTGTGTGATTTCTGAAGTTTAATTAGAACTGTTGCAAGAGAAGCAGCACGTGTGTGTGTGTGTGTGTGTGTTTTATCAGATCAGTACATGATACAAAAAATACCTTCTTTAATGTAATTTTATAACTGTACAAGTGTGAATGAGAAGACCATCTACAAAAACCTCTATTTTCTATAAATATGCATGAATAAATCCATAAAGTGTTCATTAATTTACAATACTGTTTAATATTATTTAATTATTTTGAGTTTAGTTGTGTGGAATATATAATCAGTGTTTTCTATGCAAATGAGAAATCTTTGTTCTGTCTTTATTTTTATTAAAAGGATACAAATGCGTTAACTTAAAAAAACAAAACAGATTAATCAGAATTAAATATTGACAGTCCTAATATACTGTAATATCAATACAATTAATGGAATTAATATAATATTAATACATGTTAAACATTTACCTTCCTAACATATCAAAACCATTCAACAAGCAAAAGTTCTGTGTAGGTTTGTGCACGAACTCTCACCTGGTTTAGATGCACACAGGCATCCACAGCTGCTTTGGGCTGGTTACATTTCAGAAATGCACTGACAGCCTGCTCACACATTCCCACGGTAACAAACATCTGACCAATGTCCTAAATGCGCACACACATACACACACACACAAACATACAATAAAGCACAGTTCAAGCCATTCAAGATAATCTGAACCAAACACTGGTGATTGGTCTGCTAACAAAGCATAAGAAAATAGGACAGAGAGAGAGAAAAAAGAGAGAGCACCCACTGGTAGCAGTTTATGGTTTTCTGGTAGGGAGTTTGCAAGTTTCTCCAGACCATCATAGTCCTCCAGCATATAATAACATTCAGCCAGACGCTCCTGATTGCGACCCTGCAGGTAATACTGCACTGCATTCAACCTGTGGAAAACACATACTTCAAGTCTCTGTGTCAACTATCAAATTTAACAATTTAAAAGTAAGTAGACAACCAGTCAAAAATTTGGACACACTTTAATGCGTCACATTTGTGTTCATTTTGTTACCAGCCTGTCCGAGTTCCCATTAATCTCTTTGGTTACTCATTGATTAGTCATTCTGTTCAGCTGTTCATTACTTTATCAGTTCTCATCATTGTATAGTGGTTGTGTTTGCCTGTTTTCCTGTGCTTCTCCTGCGTGGATTTAATACAGTCAGTTCGTGTTTGATTCTCCTTTGTCGTGCGTTCTGTATACCACTGTCAGCCACACGTGACAGAAGAATGGATCACAAAAAAGGACTATGGAGATTGCTTCTGCTTTCTCTGCTCTCGGCTGGGAGGGACTTTCTTTTTTGGATTAGTCTTTGCGTTTCTGCCAGCTCGCCCAGGGAACGGCTTTTGACGATGAGACTCTAAAATTGATATATTGGGTCGGGGCGAACATTCACAGCCCACAAGACCTACCAGATATAAAGAAAGGAAACTGGAGAGATGCCATTTTCCAGTGTGTGTATCCCAGATAGATGTCACCGTTCCACCTGCACCTGATCCCGCCCAGCCTCCCTTTCCTGCCTCCTCATCCTCACGACCAGCAGTGTTGCCCGGTCCCATCAGCTCTCCATCAGCGCCCAGGGCTCCACCACCATTGGCTCCATCTCCATCGCTTGTCCCCATGATGTCGTTGAGAGCTTCTCCCCCATGGCTCCTCCCTCCCTCAGCGGCAGTATGGGCCTCCGTCATGGCTGTGGCCTGGGTCCCTGCCTGGCTCCTCTTCTTCCTGGCTCCTCCTGCTATCTCCACCTTCAGCTAGCCCTTCACCGGTTCCTCGTCCTCCTCCATAGCCCCCGCCCTCCCTCCTCAGTTGGACCTAGTACGGCACAAGGACGCGCCTTTCCAGAGGGGGGTGTAATGTCACGTTTGTGTTCTGTTTTGATTCTGTTACCTGCCTGTCTGAGTTCTCATTAATCCCGTCCTGTCTGTGTTCATCCATATGTGCGGATATGTCTCCCAATGCAGCAGCTTGTTTTCTTACACTAAGAAGCATGCATATTTTTTACATGCATACTCCTGCTTTCTTGGGGGGTTAATTTATGTATGTTATATGAGCAGCAGTAGTAGCAAGTCTCTGTACTTGCTCTGCAGCAGCGTAGCCGATCTATTCCACCAAGACCAAATTCATTAACATAAGTATATCCATCACCATGCCAAACACTCCGAGAGTAGTCATGACAGAAATGAGTGTATGACACTGAAACAAATATTGTAAGATAGACATTCAGCTGCGTGGCTTTGCCTGTACAAACACATACATAAATATGAAAACACCTACTCTTAAGCAACCTACCATTTCTGTCTGTCTGCAAAGTAGTCTCCAATAGCGTTGTAAGCCTGCTCCAGAAGAGCATCATCTGAGTCCCCTGATCCTGTCTTCAGCAACTGCAGAACCCTGAACCAATCACCGAGCTTTATTCGCAAACTGATCGCCAAATCCCTAAAGAGATCAGAGGGAGAAATAAGAATGATGAACATTCAAAATTAATTGATTTTTGTTGCTTTTTCAATTTAGTTAACTAAAATAAACAAAGTCAACAGAGACACATTTGGAAACTGAAGTGAGTGTTTGTTTTTTTACCTAAATATCATCCAAGTAGACTTTATCAGCAAAGCATTGGTAGTGCACACTGTGTATATGTTGTATGGTGGTGCATATACAGTATATACAGGGTGCCTACAGATATACTTTTTAAGGCCCTTTATTAGGAAAACTAAGACATTTTAAGACTTTAGGACCTGAGGCCACCCTGATGTATGTGTGTATATATATAAAATATATAGTTTTTAATAGTTTTAGTTGTTACAATAGCAACTGAATATTTCGATAACTATTTAATTCAACTAAATTATTACGGAAATACTCTAAATTGTGTAAAGTTTTTCTCAATTTAATTAAATTAATTCAACATCACTATTTTTTGAGTGTAGCGTGGATGTTCACAGAGATTTCACACAGCATGAAAACATGTATACCTGCGGTCCATGTCCAGGTACATCCTCTCTGCCTCCTCGAACCTGCTGAAGTAAGCAGCTACCTCGGCCTGTTTCATAGCTTCACTCTGAAGGTTGCTCAGTCTCTTGACAAATTCAATGCCCTGGTAGTCCCTACAGCGCACGAACGCCTGTTCAGCCATCTTCAAATCCAGCTTCTGCAGTGCCGCTTCTGCCAACAAACGCCTGCAAGTGCACACATAAATACAACTGTCAAGTACAGAAGGTCTAACATTTCTCACTGAATACCTCAAATACCATTTTTCCAGAATGACACATTAGTTCTGATGAAATTATTATTTTGAAGTATTATTAATGTATTTATACAGTATTTGATCTCAACAAAGATTATCTTCACACCTTGCATGCTTAAACAGCATCAAAATGTGGACATTCCCAAAATGACACTCATAATGACACTTTCAGTTGCGTATAGCTAGATCTGTTTCACTGAAGACACTTTAGACTGACAAAAAATGGACAAAAGAGGACTAAGCGAGTCTCTCTGGGATCTTTCCATATGCTCATAGAAAGCTGAGAAAACCTTTGACCTCTGACACGTTGGCATGTTAAGGATGAGCAAAATCAAACAAAAGAGCCTCTGAGCTCTAACACTTACATCCAAGCAAACACACAGACTGAAAGAGAGAGCTGACACATGACTCTTGCTTTCTTTACACCATATTCCTACAGGATTCCTTCTCCAGTTCCTGTCTGACAGTATAAATAGCAGCTTTCCTCACTTACTAATGTACTGCCTACATTTCACCCCAAAATCAAAGAAAGAACATTATATTCCCAAATGGGGATTGTGATTTGTATTTCTATCTGAATAAATCAAAGGCAGTCTAGCAAATACTGATATACAAATACTTAAATAAAATGACACATAAATTATTGGGTAACACTTTATTTTGATACTCCACTTTAGACATTCTACTAATATACAAGTAACTTTGCAACTACATGTCAACTACCAGTCATTAACAGTCTACTAATACTCTAATGACAGTTAGTTGACATGTAGTTTCAAAGTTACTTATAGTTAGTAGAATGTCTAAAGTGGACTATCGAAAAAAAAAAAAACATCTAAAGTACGGGGTCAAATGTGACCTGGATGTGCTCTTGACACATTACCATAGATTCATTATGATTCTGTTTGCGATGTGATCATTTTAAGCTGCTAAACTCTGGGAAGGTTTTCAGTCCAATGATCCAATAAGCGAATTTATTCCAACAATCAGTCCAAAACAGCACTAATGTATAAAAAACCAAGCTGATCATATCAGAGATGGCAGAGAGAATAGACTCACATTGTGTTATCAGTGAATTATTCATTCCTGAATGTGTCCTGTCAATAATGTATGTTAGATGAAGGTGCATTGCTTTGAAGCACCTGTAAAGAACATTAAACTTAAGCTAACATGACACTAGGGTTTGCCTACCTGCTTCTGTAGCAAGAGTCCAATCTGAAATTCCTCCTTGTGCTGTGAGAACTGACAGAGCCACTAAAACTCCAGTGGGCTCCTAAATCAATAGAGCCGCTGCAAAACTTTATGGCTATAGTAAACATCTCTCTCTCTCTCTCTCTCTCTCTCTTAGATTATTTTTTTATTTTTTTATGAACATAACCATAAATAACTGCACACAAATGTGCCTTTTTATATTACAGCTTATTTTATTCCACTTTTTCCAGATATCCTTCTCAATGGTATACTAGGTATACTAGGAGAACTGTGCTGCCTTATTGGTTTTATCTTGTCCTGCCAGTGCCAGGATCATCATTCAGTTCATAAATCTGTACCTCACACTACATTCAGACTATTTAAGTGCACCTCATACTTTCCACTTCCAGGACCCAAACATACACAGCCATGTTGCACACACACAAATCTTTAAAATGTATAACAAACACACACATACAAATAAACAAAATCACACTGCATGTTTTAGCACACGCTTCCGTACTGCCTCACTAAGCTTTTATTACCGTATTCCTCTTTGTGTGTGTGTGTTTGCTTGAATAAATAACCACACCGCCCCATTTATAGTGTGGAATGCGTGTCTGTCTCTCACCAGAGGCGCGGATGGGGATTGTCTTCAATAAACTGAGAAGCATCTTCAATTCCAACTTTCTCAATCAGCGCCCTGCTGTCCCTCAGTGAGCGGATCTCAAAGTTTATTAAATAATCTTTATTTGGAACCTCTGGATCCTGAAGGATAAAATTATATTCAGGGTTCACACAACTTTTAAGATGTTAATATGATATATTTCCCAAAAAAAGATGTATAGAGACTATAACAGCTAATATGTGTGTGTGTGTGTGTATTTTATATATATATATATATCAGTGGTGGGCCGTCAGGTCCAGCAAGGCCTTCTCTGCTGAACTAAACACTATCAGAATCACTGACTTTAATATATTTTTTCCATGAATGATTATTAAATTATTCCCAATAGTCCACTCTCTTAATCTCACAGCTTTTCTCTTGGTTGCGCTGCTTCCAGTATTGTATATTTATTTTTGCGCTTTTATCCAATTCTATTTCAGCCATCAGGTGTTGCCAGGGTCAAAGAAATCTGCCTTGAGGCCTTCAGAATCGACAGTGCGGGCGCCTGTAGCTTAAAATCAATGGAAATGTGGGTGGTGATGGCGCAGTGGATAAGACACATGCCTTTGGTGTGAGAGACCCGGGTTCGAATCCACTGCGAGACACCAATGTGTCCCTGGGCAAGACACGTAACCCCTAGTTGCTCCAGAGGCGTGTGAGCTCTGAAATATAGCAATTGTAAGTCGCTTTGGATAAAAGTGTCAGCTAAATTAATAAATGTAAAATGTAAATGTAAATGAAACTGTTGCTTTAACCAATCAGATAATCAGTCAGATTTAATCAGCCAATCAGATTTCGATTTGACTGCACCGGGGGCATCTAGCAGGCGTACAATAATGCCGGCATTTTCACGTCATTTGATTGGATGGTCAGAGCGCGTACTATTATAGGTAGTCAGAGGCTGAGCTAGCTAGCTAACCGCATCTATAGCGAACTGCATAAACTAAAATACATTCCTGTAGATTTAATAGTTTTTCAACCCACAAATTAATGTTTCTTTCCCTTCTCGAACCCCAGCAGGTTCAATACTACAGGAAAAGATCCCTTATTCAGCCTTATCCAGCTTAACGCAGAGTCACAGAACTCTATTCGATACAGATAACCTGTAACGTTACACCAGAGTAATTGAAGACTTTTTGAGGAAAGAAATTAGGATGGATTTTGTGTCAAACATAATCAGTATTTGTGGTGAGTATAATGCTTTTTTTGCCCCCGTTTTTCCGTGGTGAATAGGATGTCTTAATTTTTCTTGTAAATGTATGATCTCATGTTTTTTTCAAACATTCAAAATATTGTAACGTCTGAAAGGGGACTATTGTAACCCTTGAAGGACAAGACAAGGGAGGCTCCGTTTCTAAACTGATAATCAGGACGCAAGAACCACTGTAGCCTACACTAACGCACACGCCAAACTCACTCGCTCGTTTCTCTCTACCTGCCTTTCCGAATTTACCGCGTTAACCCTATAACTGCCGGTGCTAAATAAAAAACAGCAATTTCACAACAATTATAGAGTCTGTGCGCTGCCTAGCTATTAAAAGTTATTAATTCACTGAAGGCCTAGGTGTGAAATGCACGGCCCGCCACTGATATATATATATAAAGGTCCTTCTCAAAAAATTAGCATATTGTGATAAAGTTCATTATTTTCCATAATGTAATGATACAAATTAAACTTTCATATATTTTAGATTCATTGCACACCAACTGAAATATTTCAGGCCTTGTATTGTTTTAATACTGACGATTTTGGCATACAGCTCATGAAAACCCAAAATTCCTATCTCAAAAAATTAGCATATCATGAAAAGGTTCTCTAAACGAGCTATTAACCTAATCATCTGAATCAACTAATTAACTCTAAACACCTGCAAAAGATTCCTGAGGCTTTTAAAAACTCCCAACCTGTTTCATTACTCAAAACCGCAATCATGGGTAAGACTGCCGACCTGACTGCTGTCCAGAAGGCCATCATTGACACCCTCAAGCAAGAGGCTAAGACACAGAAAGAAATTTCTGAACAAATAGGCTGTTCCCAGAGTGCTGTATCAAGGCACCTCAGTGGGAAGTCTGTGGGAAGGAAAAAGTGTGGCAAAAAACGCTGCACAACGAGAAGAGGTGACCGGACCCTGAGGAAGATTGTGGAGAAGGACCGATTCCAGACCTTGGGGGACCAGCGGAAGCAGTGGACTGAGTCTGGAGTAGAAACATCCAGAGCCACTGTGCACAGGCGTGTGCAGGAAATGGGCTACAGGTGCCGCATTCCCCAGGTCAAGCCACTTTTGAACCAGAAACAGCGGCAGAAGCGCCTCACCTGGGCTACAGAGAAGCAGCACTGGACTGTTGCTCAGTGGTCCAAAGTACTTTTTTCGGATGAAAGCAAATTTTTGCATGTCATTCGGAAATCAAGGTGCTAGGAAGACTGGGGAGAAGGAAATGCCAAAATGCCTGAAGTCCAGTGTCAAGTACCCACAGTCAGTGATGGTCTGGGGTGCCATGTCAGCTGCTGGTGTTGGTATCAAGGGCAGGGTCAATGCAGCTAGCTATCAGGAGATTTTGGAGCACTTCATGCTTCCATCTGATTTCATTTTTCAGCACGACCTGGCACCTGCTCACAGTGCCAAAACCACTGGTAAATGGTATTACTGTGCTCAATTGTCCTGCCAACTCTCCTGACCTGAACACCATAGAGAATCTGTGGGATATTGTGAAGAGAAAGTTGAGAGACGCAAGACCCAACACTCTGGATGAGCTTAAGGCCGCTATCGAAGCATCCTGGGCCTCCATAACACCTCAGCAGTGCCACAGGCTGATTGCCTCCATGCCACGCCGCATTGAAGCAGTCATTTCTGCAAAAGGATTCCCGACCAAGTATTGAGTGCATAACTGAACATAATTATTTGAAGGTTGACTTTTTATTTATTTATTAAAAACACTTCTTTTATTGGTCGGATGAAATATGCTAATTTTTTGAGATAGGAATTTTGGGTTTTCATGAGCTGTATGCCAAAATCATCAGTATTAAAACAATAAAAGACCTGAAATATTTCAGTTGGTGTGCAATGAATCTAAAATATATGAAAGTTAAATTTTTATCATTACATTATGGAAAATAATGAACTTTATCACAATATGCTAATTTTTTGAGAAGGACCTGTATATATATATATTAGAATTTTAAAATTCAGATTTCCAAGAATGACTAAAACACACACACACACACACACACACAGTTTTTTGGAAATCTCAATTTTTGAAATAAATTCATAATCAACATTAAAATGAATCACACATATTCCAACCAACCCTCATAATCTCATCCATAAGAACAGATTTGATCTCCAGATCCTCAAAGTGGCAGATGAAGCCAGATGTTTGAATTGGTTCCTGTGTTCAAAACACAACACATATATGAGCTTGTCAGGAGAGAATGCTCACACTAACACTGCTGTAAATTAAACCATGTGAAGAAATCAATTTTTTGATCAAGTTAGGCTGATTATTTATGAGAATACACTTTTAATATCAGTGCAACTGAATATTGTGTACAATGTGTGGAATGAACCCGTACACCACACTTCCTGCTATTTTTCTGTGCAGGAAGAAAAAAGCTTTGTTAAACGTCTGCAGTAGGTGGTCTGATCTACAGGCCATGTGCAGTGTGATTAACTGAGGCTGGTACGTGTGTGTGTCTGTGTGTGTGTGTGTGTGTGTGTGTGTGTGTGTGTGTGTGTGTGTGTGTGTGTGTGTGTGTGTGTGTGTGTGTGTGTGTGTGTGTGTGTGTGTGTGTGTGTGTGTGTGTGTGTGTGTGTGTGTGTGTGTGTGTGTGTGTGTGTGTTCAGGTAAACCCTATGTTATGGGGACAAAATGGGGGCAATCTTTGAAGCTGAAATCCTTGTCTTTGTGGGGACATTTTTTGGTCCCCATGAGGAAAACAGCTCATAAATCATACTTAGTGATGTTTTTGAAAATGTAAAAATAAAGAAAGTGTTCTGTGATGGATAGTTTTAGGGTTAGAAGATAGAATATACAATTTATACAGAATAAAAATCATTATACTTATGGAATATCCACATAAAACTTAGAAACCCAACGTGTGTGTATGTGTGTGTGTTTGTGTGTATCCATGTTTATTTGAAAATGGCAAGACTTCCTGAACCCTGTACATGTAAGAGTACAGTAGCTCTGACAAAACTCTTACTCTCACCATTTCTTTCTTTTCTTCCATTTATGTTTTTTTTTGTCATCCTCTTTTCTCTTGCCACCATACTGTATATGCATGGGTATGCTTATGCAACTCATTTCTCTATGTCTCACCTCAGGGTCCAGGTTTCTGAAGACATACATTCTGGTTTTCTCCATCATGGAGAATAGATCTGGGTTATCATTAGCCCATTTCATATCCCAGACATCCTTGCGTTCGAATTTAGATGGGTCTCCGGCTGTGGACCCGCCTTCTGCATCCCCTGATGAAGCCCGTGTCTCTACATCCAAAAACGTTAGCACACCCGTAATGTCGATTATAGCCAGTCGGCTGGAAACATAAAATACAGGCAAAATCTCACTATACAAGCAGGAAAAAGGAGTGATTAGTCAAACAATGATAGTGCCGATATGGTCTACAGTTGCAATTGGATAGGTTGGATAGATTTATTAAAAATAAAAGAGAGGGAGAAATCAGACCTGGAGTTACAATTCAGGGATAGCTGATATGGTCTGGACGTGAGAGAATATTTCTGCAGGATGTTGATATTGGGTAGACTGTATCTCTGTAAGATACCAGACTCACGACCCTGCGGGCATCACAACCACACATCAAACACACAGAAGCTTTGTGTTGAGAAAGCGTGTGTTCTTTTGTAAATCAGACGTACCACTAGAAGCATCCTGTCTGATGCTGTGATGCAGCAGATCGGATCTCTGGTGGCCTGAAACAAATGAAACATTAACATGTCTCACTCTCATGACCCTTTCTCATAGCCAATGCTTGAATGTAGGCCAGGATGATATTAAAGGTGGGCTGAAGTCTCCATAAAAGACACCTTTTCTGGCATTTGCGTCCCTTAGAGGAGTTTTTGATATATATAAATGAAGCAGATCAAGAAAAATACAACAAAAGTACACAAATATTTAATAAACCAACTGAGCTGGGCAGTGTTTTATGACACTTTCCCCACTAATCCTCTCACGAGAGGTTGAGAGAGCCACAGGTAAGTGTATGTGATGCGTGTACTCACTGTGAAGGCTTTGGCAAAGTTCAGTGTCCCATCCGATGTTCCGCTTGGACTGTCATCGATGTGATAAACCCTAGAGAAGAAAGTCAGCAAGACAGAGTGAAAAGAGACAGTGTGTGGGTAAAGTGGAGCAAGAGAGGTATTGCCTCAGTATATTTCTATCATGTGGAAGGGAAACAGAACACTAAGTCCACGCCTGGTCTGTGTGGGTCACAAGACTTCATCACACAGCCTTGAACGGAACTTTCTAAACTGCTGCCGTCATCGAGCACACCCTCACACAGCATCGATAGACAGACCGGCAGACAGGTCTGCCCACAGACTGTATGCATTAAGGAAAGCCGCTTCATCTGATGAAAGCTTACATATTACACAGATCTGTTACTTTTATTGAGCCGCTGAGTCTGAGATGGGACAAAGTGTTAATAATATAAAATCTGTACTGACCAGAAAATAGATAGCTACTGAATTTAATACACATGTTATGCAAAGTAGGGATATTTTGACAGTGCTATAGATTTTCTGTCTGACTGCTGGTGACAACAGACGGTTTAAACTATCCTGTATCCACACTTGTGAATGCTAGATTTGTCAATATGTATGATTAATATTTGGTTACATTATTTTTGTGTCTGATAATGTTGAGTGGGAGGCAAGGAAAAACACATTTTGTAAGATAAAAGAAGCAGCAGCAGATTGATAATTGAGTATAGGGAGATATATATCCCCTACAGTAAGATTTTTAAAATAAATTAATAATTATATTCATCAAGGCCACATTAAATTGATCAAAAGTTACAGTAAAGGCATTTATAATGCTACCAAGGGTTTTCTATTTCAAATACATGCTGCATCTTTTAAACTTTCTATTCATCAAATAATTTATCCACAAAAATATTAAGCAGCACAAATGTTTTCAGCATTGACAATAATAAGAAATATTTCTTGAGCACCAAATCAGCATATTAGAATGATTTCTGAAGGATCATGTGACACTAAAGAGTGGCTGCGGTAAATTCAGCTTTTCAGTAAATGACATTTTTAAAGATATATAAATTGAAAGCAGTTACTTAAATTGTAATAATATTTCATAATATTGCTGTTTTACTTATTTTTTAATCAAATAAATGCAACCTTGGTACAGTATAGTACAGTACAGTACAGTGATAAGAGACGTCTTTCAAAAACATCTTTAAAAAAATCTTATCAACCCCAAACTTTTGAAAGGTAGTGTTTTTTTTTATTACAGATGACTTTTGACCCTCACCTCTCCCGACCTTCCTTTCTTGTTTTGGCGACCTGGTTGATCTCAAGAGCAGTGAGTTTCTTAGCCACACGATACTGCCAAACGTAAAATACCTCCTTAGATGCAGTGATCACGTGAGTCTTCGTCATGGTGACGTAAAGAGGGTCTGTGATAGTGGAAAAGTGTACAAAAACATCTGGGAAAGAACATCTAGAATACAATTAATTTCACATATTTCATCTATACATCAAAGCTGACTGTTAAAGGTGTGTGTGTGTGATTTTGAAGGCTGTTGAAAAATCACACAAACTTCTATATTAAGACTGGGATTTAGGGACAAGGTAAATCAATCAGATTTAACCTAAAAAAAAAAGTTTTTTGTTTTATGAGTAACTACAGATTCTGTTGTGTGCTGCAGTTCAGGCTCTGGAATCTGTCAACAGAGAGACCAGGAACGTCTGTCCCTACCACAGATCTGCTCTCCAAACCAGGGGAGGAATTTAGCAGGATGCCAGTGAGAGTGAGAGGAAAGGAGCCGGGATTCCCACCACAGCTTTCACACTGTGTATGTTGGTGTTATTCATTACAACCTCAAGCCGTCAGCTAGCTTATCATCAAAGAAACAGAATTACAGAATTATTTCTGACTTACATCTGTTAAATATAGCTCAAACCTAAGCTTAATAAGACCATTAAGGCACATGTATACATCTCTCTGATTAGTCAATGGCCTCTAAAGTGAAACCGTAGCTGAAAAGTATTTTCTTTGTACAGATGACAACCTTATCAAAACGATCCCCGTTCACAGGGATCTGCGAAAATAACTAATAATGCTGTATTATGCATGCCAGACAAGTAGTTGGCGATGTCACTTTGTAAAGACTACGCACCTACGCATTCTTTTACTACAGTGCACTCGAGCCGAACGCAAGTGGCTATAGATACAAATTACACAATCCATCTTTTTTTGTCTGATTTTCATGGATGTTAATCTTGATAATACTGTATTATTACTTTGTCTTCTGGGTAAATCTCATCTTCACAAAGCCAGAAACATTCACTGTAATCCCAATTTTAGAATGTTCTCCTCTGATATAAAGTCTTTTTACTTCCTTTAAGAAAATGTCAAAACCTTTGAACACAGAGGCTTCGAAAACATATATCATCCTTGAGACTGTTGTAAGAAACCGTTGATTTTTCATGATGACAAAATGTTATATTGTGTTGATTTGTGTAATTCTTATAACCACTTGTGATGATGTTCGTATGCCCCCCTGCCCTCCTCCTCATGTCTTACTGTCAATATCTGTTTCCTTTCTTTTGCAAACAAGAATAAAAGCCTATAGACAAAGCACGTCACCGTTTTCACAGATTCACGTTTTTGTAGTTTACACAGATTATAAGGGTGTCATTTTCTAAAACTTGTACTTTGAAACCTGTTTTCAAAAGTTTGCGTTTTCAGGCCACCAAAACACTTGTCGTGTAAATGAACGTCCAAAACGCATAAAAAGTCTTCCCTTTTAGTCGAAAACTGTGTGTAAACGGCTCCTTACATTTCACAAAATAAAATAACATTAAAAATGTGCATTTATATATTGATTTTCTTCAGAATCCTCATGACCTTGGACTGGAGTTTATTTTGTGATAATGACCGGATGACTATGCATAATCTCTTATGAATAGAATCCGTGAGTGTGTCGTATTGCTTAACTCACCGACGTCAATATATTTGGAGTCCTGTGGGGTTCCAATGGAGTTACACAACACCAGAACATACTGTGAACAGAGGACAGACAGACATCTTTACTGTAACTGAGAGGCTTCTTTTGCAGATGTTCATAATACCTTTCTCCTCCTCGACCGATCCTTTGAGGTGTTTTGATTGAACAGCTCATTAAATGCCTGTTAAAGCGGTTGCATATGATGCTTAAGAATAGCTTTCTCAAAGTCTAATTTAATGAAATTATACATTAAAATATTATGCCTTTCTATTGTAGACTTCTTTTAGTCATTTAGTCTTTTCTTTACAAAACATCATGATATACCGGTAGTCACATCTATATGTTTGGTCGGGTTTCTCAGTGTCTATGAAAATGGCTAGTCATCTAGTACTGTTAACACTCTCCTGACTGTAACTTTCCACTGTCCGTGATCAAAGTGCATATGGTATCATTTTCACAGCTTTTTACTACACTGGAATTAGTGAAGTAAATTATTAGTATTAATAACTGGAATTAGTAATCAAATAGTAAAGAAGTAGGTGTCTTTTTACCATAGCTGATCCAGCCTCAGCGTCCTCCTGTTTGTGAAGTGATAGAAAACATCAGAGCATTTGATGCAACACAAATCACAGATATGACTACTTAACACACTAAATCAAACACACTAAATTAAAATATCTTTTTTCTTGAACAGATCAGTTTTAGTACCTGTGGATGTGTGTCATCTGCTTTGGTTGCCAAGATGCAATAATCTCCAAAGGTGGTGATGGACATGAGACTCTTGACATATTTTACAAACTTCTCATTATTCTTAGTGTCCCAGAAAACCACACTGTACTCCAGCCTATCAGGCCGCGTGTATGCATACACCACCGTGTTACAGCAGTAACCCCACTATAGAGACAGAGCAAGATATTAGCTCAGACAGAGACACTAACTGTTTTTTTTTTTTTAAATGGCTTACAGCCATTATTTAAAGCTAAATTACTTTGTAATCTGGCCGAATGTTAGCAAAGTAAATGTAGGAATCTACAGCCAGGCCAATTCGGAGTCCTCCACCTTCCCATGATACAGCAGTCATCTGCTTGCCCGGAACCTTCAGAGTCCGCAAGTGCTAGACACATGGTGACATCAGACATGAGTGTATCAACAGGAACATTGCCATTAAAAAGTTTGGGATATATATATTATATTATATTATATTATATTATATTATATTATATTATATTATATTATATTATATTATATTATATTTTATTATATTAATATATATATATATATATATATATATATATATATATATATATATATATATATATTATTTCAAATAAATTATGTAATTTTGAATTTCTTTGTCATCAAATAATCCTGAAAAATGTTATAATTTATATATATTTCTACAAAAATATTAAGCAGCACAACTGTTTTAAGACTGATAATAATAAGAAATGTTACTGGAGTACCAAATAAGCGTATTAGAATGATTTTGGATCATGTGACACTGATAACTTGAGCAATGGACGCTGAAAATTCAGCTTAATTCAGGAATATAGACATAGGACCTTCATAAGTTACTTTCAAAAACATTACCAAAATCTTACAGACCGCAAACTTTTGAGTAGTAGTTTATGCATGACAAGATGAATTATATTTGTAGAACTTTCATACTATTTTTCTGTACAATACATGTGTAAGATCTGTACTCACCTCTCCAAATGGTCCGTAGAACTGAACAACATTTAAGTCTTTCTCTGCTCCGCTGTTTCTGAGTGATCCTGCTATAGCTAGAACACTGCCACAGTGATTCCACTGGATACTGGCCACATGCCACATACCCGTCTCAATGATCACAGGACCTACACACAATCAATTATTACAATTTTCTTTCTCCTTCGCATTCTTACTCAGAAATGTACTAGAATGTATGACCCCAGCATGCACAAAGAGAGATAAAGAGTCACTGAAAAATACACAAACTCACTGTCATCACTCTCATGCCGCAACACTTGGCAGTGCCCGTTAGTAAAGCAAACAGCCAGGCAGGGGCAGTCTGGCTCCAGATACCCCTCTGTGCCCGTGTACCAGTGGATACCTGCTATACTGAGGGCACCTGTTACATTCGCCAAACTACTCATGGTCATCTTCATCTGGGCATAAACACACAGACACACAAAAGGGAAATTTGTGACTGAAAAGACATTGATTTACTAAAGCGCTTTTCACTCTGCGCTTAACCCTGGGTTATAGTCACTCTAAGCCCTGCTTTTAACTACAGGGTTTGCAAACTTGTGCAGAGTAAAACGATGTGGTGTTAGAATGTTACCACTAGATGCTAAGTAGCAGACAGCCAATCGTGTGCCTCATATTCACATGCTTTGGACAGAGTTTCAGTGTTTGAGGGGAAAAAAATAAATTGTGATGAAACATCAGTTGGAGTAAAGAAGAGACCGTTTCTTTCTAACCTTTATAGTCCAAAAACTCGATATTACAGACTGCAAAGTATAATTTGAGGATGGGCAATGCAAGAGACTTTATGTAAACAGGTCAAGTGCAGCACTCGTCCAATCAGAAAACAGCATTTTATGATTACCCAAGATTAATTGTTAACCCTGGGTAAATTAAGAGCAGTGTGAAACATAAAACAAGATAACCAATGATTCTGTTTATGCGGGGCTTTGAATGATCCAGGGATAAATATTTCAAGTTTGAAAAGTTGTACCAAACCTGTATGAATTTCTTTCTTCTGATGAACACCAAAGAAGATATTTTGAAGAATATGGGTAACCCAACAAACAGTTGATGGGCCCCTTTGAAAAAAAATACTATGGCAGTCAATAGGGCCCATCAACTGTTTGGTGACTGACAAAATATCTTCTTTCATAATATCTTGTTCAGCAGAAGAGAGAAATTCATACAGGTTTGGAACAACTTGAGGGTGAGTAAATGATGACAGAATTTAAATTTTTGGGTGAAATATCCCTTTTTGTGTATTTAAATATTGTGTATTTCCAGGCTCTCAGTACTCACAATGAAGTTTCCCTGGTTGTCGTAAATGTGGATCTCTCCATTGGCCATCCCAAACAGCAAGATCTTACTGTCTGGAGACCAGGCCACATGTGCCAACTGGGTCCCCTTCAGTTCTTTACCCCAGATCCTGTTCCCTGTGAGATCACAAAGTTAGAAAAACACATAACTAGACAAACATACACATTTATAAATCACAAACAAAATGTTCACGAATGAAAATTCAAAACTATATGATACAACGACAAACATCTACATCTTGATGGCTTTGTTGCCTTCTAAAAATAATAAAATAATTTAAACAAAATAAAAAAATATATATATATTTATAATAAAAAGTTAATTAGTGCGAGTAAATCTGTGCTCACCATCCACCGAGCCCACGATCACAGCTCCGTCCTCATACACAATGCAGATCTTCAGACCATCAGCGTTCCAGCTCATGCTCCTCACCACAGATTTATTCCTGTTATTAATCATTTCTTCATACCATGAACCTGGTTGACACACAAAGTCACAGTTAAAGGCTGCATATTTATTAAAGGGGTGGTAAAACACGATTTCACTTTTCTAACTTTAGCTAGTGTGTAATGTTGCTGTTTGAGCATAAACAACATCTGCAAAGTTACAGCGCTCAAAGTTCAAAGCAAACGGAGATATTTGCTTTTAAAGAAATCAATTTCTAAGGACTACAGGAAACGGCCAGTAGGGTCTACATGACATTCCTCCAGGGTTGCTGACGTCTGTAACCCCAATATTTACATAAACCCCTCCTCCGAGAATACTAAACAAGGACGAGGCCATTTTTGCTTTGGAGAAGAGTTCTTGTGGTATAACGTTAGTATAACACTGTTGCTGCCGGAATGCCGTCGAAACGCTGTTATTTCTATCCGGATTGCAGGTTCACTTTGTTCAGCCTTTCTAGGGTCGGGGGAGTTAGGGATCAATGGTTAAAATTTATTTTTAACTCGGCCCCTCATAATTATGACCCAAATCTCGCTCTCTGTGCAGCACATGTTACGGAGGAAAGCTTTCACAATCTTCTCGAGCTCAATGCAGGATTCGCACAACGGCTTGTCCTGAAAGATGGAGCAGTTCCAACTTTAAGAACAGAAGCTGTTGTTTACGGGCCACAACCTGTAAGTATGATTTATTTTTCGTCTATGTGTTTTCCTGCAATAGTTTGTATTGTTAATTGTACGTTGTAGCAAGGAAGTAAACAAATGACAATGCTGTTTGGCTCTGCAAACCAGCTTGTTAAATGCTCATTCAAACCTAACGTTACAAACTTTTTTAAATCTCAACAGCGAACCTCGGAATTAGAGTAAATTATTCTTTGATTAGAGCTTTTATGTATTGTTTATCTACATGCTTGTTTATCTACAGGCATGCTAAACATGGTTCTGTGTTTGATTTGCCTAACTAAATGTAGTAACGTTAAAGCCAATGTTTAGTGTTCGTTTTAGGTTAATAGTTCTGGCGACAGATATTTGGCTACAATCGTTCTAAAAATACAACAGTATCGGTGCCATACAGTCAGTAACGATCACTATAGATCCGCAGTCTTTACTAAAAAAAATCCCTTTGAGGACTGTAACGTTACGTTAGTATAATTTGTTAGAACGATTATATGAAATTCTTGTTTATGAATATGAAGCCTATTTTTTGTAATACTATAATAATTAGTACAATTTAATTATAGCGTATCTAAAAAGAAATGAGACAGAAACATCAACAAAAAACATACCTTTCTGAAATGTCGTTTAACAGCCGTTCTTGAACAGGTCCTGCTCGATCATCTTCACTAACATTCTCTGGGTCCGAATGACGCCATTGTTTATAATACACCAAAGCACACAAACTACCGGTAAAGTTAAGGGGCGTGACGTTTCCGGAAAGCGTGCACTAGGCGGTTAGCGAATCACAACACTCACAAGGGGCTTCATAGAACCCGGAAACCATCCGATTTTACAAGGAGGGACAGAGCAGTGTAGAATAAAGGTAAAATATTGAAAAATAATGCATTTTTAAAAAACGAAGCCTGAACACATGTTACAGTGCACCTCACAAACACAATCAAGCCTTCGAAAAAAAATTGTTTTACCACCCCTTTAAAGAAATTGTTCACTTAAAAATGTGTCATAATTTACTCACCCTCATGTTGTTTAAAAATTTTATAACTTTATTTTTTCTTTGAAACAAATAAGACATTTTGAAGAATGTTGGTAACCAAATCATTTTGGTGACCACTGACTTCCATTGTATGAATAACAATAACAAAACAAACAAAAAAAACACATTTCTCAAAATATCTTCTTTTATGTTCCAAAAAAGAAAGTCATTTAGGTTTTGAACAACATGAGGGTGAGTAAATGGTGACAGAATTGTCATTTTTGAATAAACTTTAAGATTGAATTTTAAATAAATGATATATTATAATACTTTCTTAATAATGTTTAGTTATAGGACTGTGCACCTTTATAAAGCATCCAGACAATGATGAGGCCGTTCTGGTCACTGGTGGTCAGTTTCTGATACTGTTCGTTCCACGTCACAACCTGCACTGCACCTGCATAAGCAAATCAAAGCTCAGAGTCAGCACACACACACCAACACCCACACACACACACAGAAAATCTCCTCTTTCTTACCACTGTGGCCCTCCAGTGTCTGATTCATAGAGAGGTTGCTGGGAGCAGCCAAGCCTTTCATTTTGGCATCATCTGGGAAAAATAAACGTAATTTAATAATGAAGTATTGGTTGAATGATGTATTTCATTCAAGCATTCTATGCTGAATATATATAAATAAACAACTGTTGCACCCATTTTGTCCGTCTATATTAAATACTGGTAGTCCCAGGTTGTCACCTGTGTAAGTCTCAAGTTTGAGCACTTTTAACATGCCATCCTCTCCTCCACAGGCGATGAAACCCTGATCTTTGTTCCAAGACACACACTTTAAAACCGTATTGTTCGGAATCGCAATCTGAAGACACAACAGACAGCAAAACCAACAACCCTAATTAACAGGTCGTAACGTTTTATGCAGAAACAACTGTCATTATCAGCAGCAAAGAAACACCTTTTTAAGAAAAGTAACTGAAAAATACCGACAGCTAATCTGCAACATATATCCGCGTTCAATCAGAGAGAATTAACGTTAACGTTACCTTCTTACTGAGATAAATAAACATCTTTGCTTTAGCTTAGCCTGCTAGCCTGCCACAGCGTTTAAGGAGTGTTTTTTGGGTGCTATTTTAGGTTTTTGGTCCCGATGACTGTGGGTAATTTCAGCGCTGTATTCATTTAAAGGAACTTTATAATAAGTCCGCTATTCAAAGCATTTGAATTTTACTTGTATTTTCCATGCGTGTACGCTGGTGAAAAACGGTTTGCTTGGTTTCTAGGTAACCAAAACCCGGAAATGGTATTGAATGATTGTAGCGTTCATGGTTCTTGTAGTTCTCTTAGCAATTCTCTACTCATGGCATTATTGTACATATTCTTTTTTTTATTAGTGTAAATTATTGTGAAATTAATTATGAAATTATTTGAATAGATTTCTAAGCGTAGTTAGAATTATGGGTTTCGGGAAAGTGACATTTTGAAAAGTTGACATTTCCTGAAGTGTGCTAAATTCAAAGTATAGGCCTAGGCTATTTAAACAGCTTTTTTCTAGTTATTCAGTAATGTTTAATGTGTAGTATTCAATATGTTCAATATATCATACTAATTACAGGGACTAGTAGAGGTAAAGTAGTAATTTAAAAAAATGTATAGGCCTGGCTACAGTACTTTTATAGTTACTGTCACACCTGCAAGACTTCAAAATATACACTTAACTTACCTTTATAAATAAATAAAAAATAGCTTTAGATTTTAAGGTTTATTAGAAAAACTGATATGCATCAACTAATGTATATCCCCATGCACTCATGTGTATTTGAATATACAATACAATTAGAATATTGAATATACATGCAAATACAATTACAAACCCATCATATAATATAAAGATATCATGAAAAGAAAAGAAAATGACATCAAAGTATATTTTATTTGTTCATATTTGTACAAGTATCCAAGATAAAGAACAATATAAAATAATGTGCATATACTTTACATATCACCATCATTTATATGTATTTACTTTTACTATTTGTTCCTAAAATCAAAAGGAAATTTATTCTGCAAAACAATTAACACTTTGTGTCAATGTGATATATGTTGATAACTCAAAGATCATACTCAGGACATAATGAAATCTATAATAAGCGCAATATGAAACAAGACATTTATATTTAAACAAACAAAGGGAGGAATGCTACAAAGAGAGATTAAATAAAGATTTTTGTTGTGCGAAAAATCTGTTTTGAGTCCCATTCTCCACTCTAGGCATGACGGAGATCAAACTGCTGCACTCTGTTTGTGATGTCATCCAGTAAGAACAGTTAAGAAAAACACATCACACATCATGATCATCAGGGTTTGTTTCCTGAATAAACCCATCTTTGGACAGAAAACAATAAGGAGCAATAAATTCTAAGTAAATCATGAAATGTCTAATCACTATGCAATAAATCAAAAATTCGAATCACTATGTGAATGCTACAAAAATAGTATAGAATAGAATGCTACTCTCTGGACACAGGACGTTTCAGACTGATTGGTTGACTTAGGATAGGTGATAAACAAATGCTGTGTTAATCTGAAAGGATATGTCTGCTGGTGAGGGTCTGTATGCTGTTGTGAACCTTCCTCTGAAAGGCCATTTGAGCCTCACACATGCAGGCATTCTCGGTCAGATCTCCTCTGGCCTCTTCTGAAAGAGAAAGAGAAACAGGCATGTTTTACTATAGTTAATGCTGAAGATACAGTGGTGTGAATAAGTTAGGCCCCCCATGCTAAAGTTGCCTAAAAAGAGGAATAAAAAATCATCTTTTGGAAATTGATCTTAATGGCTTAATTGGAAAAATGAGGAAAAATCCAACCTTTAAGGACACCAATTTTCTTTGTGTATGAATAATGTATCATAAATAAATAAATGTTCTTCCTTAAAATACAGGGTGCATAAGTCATTGCCCCCCTATGTTAAATTCCCATAGAGGCAGGCAGATTTTTATTTTTAAAGGCCAGTTATTTCATGGATCCAGGATAATATGCATCCTGATAAAGTTCCCTTGGCCTTTGGAATTAAAATATCCCCACATCATCACATACCCTTCACCATATATAGAGATTGGCATGGGGCACTTTCCATAAGATCATCTTTCAATGCAAATCAAACCAGCTATTAGGCTAACTGAAATAAAACCATGCCAATCTCTAGATATGATGAAGGGTGTGTGATGATGTGGGGATATTTTAATTCCAAAGGCCAAGGGAACTTTATCAGGATGCATAGTATCCTGGATCCATGAAATAACTGGCCTTTAAAAATAAAAATCTGCCTGCCTCTATGGGAATTTAACATAGGGGGGCAATGACTTATGCACCCTGTATTTTAAGGAAGAACATTTATTTATTTACGATACATTATTCATACACAAAGAAAATTGGTGTCCTTAAAGGTTGGATTTTTCCTCATTTTTCCAATTAAGCCATTAACATCAATTTCCAAAAGATGATTTTTTATTCCTCTTTTTAGGCAACTTTAGCATGGGGGGCCTAACTTATTCACACCACTGTATTTCCTTTACTCCTCAATTTATAAATTACAAACTTGATATAAACAATGTTTCTGCATGTATAATGAGAATTTTAAAAACAAACTATCAGCAGATGTTCCAGAGCACACATCATATCTCATTAAACATACTTATTTACATGATTTGATGTCTGATTTCGATATTTATATTCAATTTAGTTTGGGCCTAAAATATGTTCTATGCACAATAATTATCTGGATGCATTTCTTTAGAATGCATCAAATTCTTTACATTATGCATCAAATCTTTCAAATAATTTGATGCATATTTGTTATGACAAACCGTTGGCCTGCTTCGAGCACGTTTTCTTGTCAGAGTTGATAACATATCCCTCTCTGCACTTGCAGAAATAAGAAGCATTGTTGTTGACACAAATATGTTCGCAGTTGTGCCCAAGTGCACAGGCGTCAAAACCTGCAAAATCAGTTGAATGAGCCAAAATCTTTGATAATAGCAAAAATGTTATATATTATAATATTATGTATGAAAACATTTTTTTTAAATTCTTGAGGAGTCAGTGATGCATTCATTTCATTTTGATTTTAAATGAAATATAGTTGCATAAAAAATATTAATATTGTTCATAATAATTAAATGTTAATATAAAATATAAATATATTTTATAATATATATTTTTCATTTCGATTGCGTTATGATTCCAGATTTAAATTTGATCCAATTGAATCTGAGCTGTTTTTTCCCCTTTATTCTCTTACCACAGAGTGTCTCCCTGAACTTGGATGTGAGTTTCTCAATCACGCCGTATGTTTCCACATAGAACACATGGTCATCAAGAGGCTGACTGGCCATCAGTTTAAGAGACCGCATTTCTGCTCTGTCCACTCCAACGGCGTATATTTCAATCCCAGAAGCCCTTGCTGCTGCTGCCACCTCTTCAACTTTATCTTGCGGCCTTCCATCGGTCACAATTATAGCCACTTTACCGATGTTCTTTTTTAATGGCCGGGCCCCAGCAGTCTCTGTAAAAACCTGCTCCATGGCGGTTTTGATGGCCAGGCCAGTCATGGTTCCCGTTGAGAGCGGATCGATACGAGAGAAGGCCTGCTTGACATCAGCCTTGCTAAAGTACTTTTTCAGAAGGAACTCAATGTTAACGGTGCTGGCGTAGTTGACCAGGGCGACTCGTGTGGCATCGGATCCGATATCTAGTGAGTCGACCATTTCAGAGAGGAAGATTTTGACCTTCTCGAACTCTGCAGGACGGACGCTACGAGAACTGTCGATGATAAAAACCAGGTCTAGAGGACGGCTCTTGCAAAGCTCTGCTGGAGCTGTGAAAGAGAAATAATTCATTACATACTGAAAATTTGTGTCACATTATTATCATTAAAAATGTTGGGTTTTTTGTGCAAAGTGTGATGCTGAAAGATTAATATGTGAAAATGTTGTTTGTTTATGAAACAAGTGAGGCTCCTCGGTTAGCAATGCAGCACTGTGACTGGAAAATGGAAAGAAACTGATTCCGTTAATATCATTTGTTCTAAACAAAGTAATGTTTGTCTTATGTAAACAAAAAGCAGAATATGAGAACAATATACACAATTAGCATTAAGGCAATAAAGATGTAGATTTAAAAATCGTTCTAAATATAAAAGAATAGCAAAGTCCACACCACAACTATAATGATAAAGAAATTATATTGTTGATGAAAGATAAAAAACATTGACGGCCAATCAGAATCCAATCAGCAGACGACATAATTGCAACGCATGCTTACAAGAGCGTTGTTGTGAATTGTTGTGGATGCTAATGGTTATCGTTATAGTTATCCTTCTTACTATGAACAGGCCTTTAATGACGCCACTTTTACTAATACTAAATTAGTTAAATAAAAAAGCCTAGTTAATGATATTTGTGTATAGAAATATTCCACAATCCTGTTTGTTTAAAGCTAAACGACCATTCTTTTTTTCTTGAATTCTCCTTGAAAAGAGAGAGAAAAAGAAGATTAAAATGATTAAGAGGGACTGAGGAGGACCAGACGGGTCGTCTGCACCCGTTGGGGTGGGATTGGTCTACCTGGGTCAGTGCGAGGTTCGGCAGGGGCAGCAGTTGTGCCACGAGGGGTACTGACCGGCTGTGGGGTGGTTGTAGTGGTTGCAGTCTGTGTTGGAGGTGGCGGGGGGAGGGTGGCTACCGTGGTTTGTGGCATGGGCACTGTAGGGGAAGGTAACACCACTGGCATTCTGGGCAGAGTGGGCACTACTGTCCGGACTGGTTGGACAGGTGAGATGGGCCGGACACGTAAGACAGGACGGTGGTGGATAAAGGGTGGACCCTTCCAGGGCGGCCGCTGGTGATGATGTTGATGAGGGTTGCGATGATGATAGCTGTAAAACCTGTGATTAAAGCCATGAGCTTTGTTTGGTTAGAGAGAGAGAGAGAGAGAGAGAGAGAGAGAGAGAGAGAGAGAGAGAGAGAGAGAGAGAGAGAGAGAGAGAGAGAAAGAGAGAGAGAGAGAGAGAGAGAGAGAGAGAGAGAGAGAGAGAGAGAGAGAGAGAGAACAGATATACAGAAATACGTAGGATGAGAGTAAGAAAAAAAATCCATAGACAGATAAAAAGGAAAAATAGAGGAGAAGGAGAGGGAGAGAGAGATGCATTAAAGCTATATGATATTGATGTGGGTTTTGAAGACATTTTTTGATTGTTAGTAGCATGAGCAAAGTCAGTGGTCTGTTCAGAAGTTCTCTGTGAATGACTGTAGTTCTATATCCTGTCAACCTGAAGGAGAAACATGTTGTAGCACCAGATCCACTTCTCATATAAAACTCATATTTATTTTTTTATTTAGGGGACAGAAATAGATAACATTACTAGATTTATGATTTCAGGTAAAAGGTATGACACAGGGGGGGAAAAGGGGTATTTGAAGTACAACTTTGATATCATATGGGTATAAATATGTATCTATACAAATCATGTAGATTGTAATCCAGAACTTAACATTTTGATAAATACTATACTACAAGTGAACTTTAAACAAGTTTACTAGTTAAATACTTGTAGCATATTTTTTTAGTTCATGAAAGTACACTGAAGTGTACTATCAGTAAACTACTTTAGTAGTTTAATTATGCAAGTTGTAAGTTTACTTTAAGTGAACTTTAAGTGAAAGTGGATACTTGAAATATACCTTTAACTGTACTGAAAGTTTAAAGTACACTACACAAAAATTCGCATAGGCCTACTCAGAATTAGGAACATATCGGGTTTCTTTATAAATCGATATTTTAAAATGTATGTAAAACTATGTGAAAAAAAGTATTGAATAGTCTACTCAATCAAAAGAGTAAACATAACTACAAGCCAAGTATAAGAATACATAGTTATATTTTTAAATATATATCTGTCAGTATAAGTCAAGTATACTTAAGTGTATTTCTGAGAAGTACATATAGCCTATATTTCTGAGAAGTGCATAAAAAGTAGACTGAACGTATACTTTATTATTTTTTGTTTAAAAGAAGTGTACTAATAGCACAATTGAATAAACTTATTTTTGTAACGGTTGATATTTTATTTTTTCCTGTAAAATAGTCAATAGAACCACTGATCAAGGTTTTAGAAGTCTAAAGGTCTCTGTCTAATCCGTCATTAAGCACTTACTGAAAAAGAAAACTTTAATAATAGGCCTACTGTAAAATGGAATGTCCAGTGTATTATATAATTTAAAGGACTACAGTAGGTTACTTTTTGTTCCTGAAGAACACTAATGCAATTTACAAAAAAAAAAATGTTTAAGAATTTCACTCACTAGTTTTTTAAACTAATTTTTAAATAATACTCAGTGTTTATATATTTTAGAAATAAATTTAAATCAAGGCTTGAAAATAATTACAAGCATAGTTTTCACTTGATTTTTATAATACCGGTAATATTATTAATAATTATTATTATTATAATAATTATAAAAAAATACAAATAACAGTAATAAAATGATTACCTCCAAAGTTGATGGAGTTGCCGTGTCCAGGCATATTAGGGGAGAGGTGAGATCTCTGCCGGTGCGGGTACAGCTGGTTCTGGTTCCGTGCATAAGGGCCATACGTGCCCTGCGCCTCCATTAATAATACAGACAGGCAAAAGACAACAATGCAAATAAAGAATGTCATGTTGATGAATATCGGTGCAGATGTGTCCGTTCTTGTGTGTATTCCGCCTTAAGGTGAGAGTTTTGACAGGAGGAGGCGCTCACATGATGTTTTAAAGCCGCTGGCCCCCAGATGTTGACCGCCAGCCACCAATCCAGAGAAACAAGAGCGTTTGACTGGGCGGGAGTTTAGTTTTCTAAATGTAATGGAGAATACAGTAGAACCGCATAGATAGTAGTGCACAGAGAATTCTGTAAATTCTGAAGAAAAATAATAATAATAATGCTTATTAGCTAATGTATAAATAACTTTATGATATCACCATGTGTGTGCATTAGACCTATTATTCTGCATTGTGAATAACAATTCATCCCGACTCTAGATGGCGCTGTAATAAGTGCACTACTACAGCTGCAACGACTGGTATGGTTTTCTGTGCTCGTTGGTCGAGATTAGAGAGTCAAGGGGAGATCTTTCAACTCAAATAGGTAAAATTCGTGTTTATGTAGTTGTTTAACACAAAAGTGTTGTTTATGCATTTGTTGATGGTGACGTATCCTTGATTATTGGCCTGAGCAGTGGTGTGGGGAAGAAGCACAATATGAGTTGCTGTCTAATATGCAAATTCTAATGCTGTCATGAAAATGCGTCAGATTTTTACAAATTGTATCACGCTATTCCTTATGTCTGTATACTTCATATCATTTCGGTTCGCACTTCAAATTAGTTATTTATTTATGTACGGACAAATCCATGGCGTCATATGAAGTTTAACTTAGATGATTTGAAAGCCATGTCAATAGTTGTCAGTGCTGTCAGCTGAGCTGCAGTCTTTCAAAACCATTTACCATTTGGGTGTAACGTTAACGTTAGATGTAGAAATTCAGCTGTGTGTATTGCAATTCATGATGTTAAATACAAACTTGAAACTAGAAACTACCACGAACTTGTACAAAATAGACACACAGCTAATGGAGTTTAACTAAAAAAATATCGGCATTACTTATGCATTGTATTTATTGTCTGTATATATATATATATATATATATATATATATATATATATATATATATATATATATATCTCCAAAGTATTTAGAGCTGAATCTTGGCAAAGTTTGGTGACTTTGAAGAATGTAAAAGTTAACTAGAATTCCACAGTTCTGGATAATTGAGAATCACGATTTTATTGTTGTTTATGTTATTTCAAACAGAGATCCCGATTCTCCCACGATTCTGAACAGACAACTCAACAAAATAACATTATTTACTAAGAGGTTCTGACAAAATGTTAATTTTTGCAGGCTATTTAAAATGTTTAATTAATCAGAATCAGAATTAGCTTTAATGCCTAGTATGCTTACACATACAGTGAATTTGTCTTGGTGACAGAAGCACAGCAACAAGACACACATAACAAGAATAAAAGTAAAATAAGTGAATAGAAATAAGTATATAACTATATAAAAAGAGCACAATATATTTATGTATAGGTCTGGTGATCTTTTCCCCTTGTGTCTGTGTTCAGTGTGACAGTATGCAGAGCCTGTCAGTGCAGGCTCTGGCTCTGCGGCAGCTGGGCAGACTGAACTCCCTGCAGCTGCTCTCACCGTGCCATGGCTCTGGCCTCATCATGTGGTGCCCACAGAGTTTACATGCTCGTCAGCTGTGGGGTTCAGCCACTCCCCAGACGCACCGAACAGCCATGTGGCCAAAATCGTGGGATGCTCGGCAAAGCTGGTTGCTCCATCAAACACGGCTCAAGAGCACGAGAAAGAAAGGGAAGCAGAAAGTAGTGCAGCAAGAAGAGGAGGAGGTGGAGGAGCAGGAGGGTGCAGAGGCTAGTGATTATGAGGACGAGCTTCAAGATGACCCAGGCCTGCCAAAAGACTACAAAGACCATGAAAAAACTGTCCCATCTCTACGTTTCGATCTGGTTTTGAAGGCTGGATTGGACATTGCACGACAGTAAGTCAGTCAGAAATACGGGCGCTCATCATGGTTAATTCTGTCTCAGTTGCAAAGTAGTGTTTTCAGTTCCAATTGCAGCTGTGATGATGTAGTTGAATCTTTATTTAGCTGTAATAACTTTGACTGTAATAGTTCAGAACAGATCAGCCATCTGTTATTAGGACAACTCCTTGTTTTACCTCATAGAACCCCTTCAGAGAATGGATGAGTTCTTTGCTCATATTTCTGTTTTATTTTTTTTTCCTGTACCTTTAGTGTGTGTGTTTTGGCCAGTGGTAGTGACTAACATACACCATGCATCTCTTTTACAGTGGAGTGGAAGATGCTTTTTATAGCCTCAAATTGAGACTGAATGGTCAAAAGCTCTCAAAAAAGAGCAAAATGGTGAGTCAGCGCCCTCTAGTGGTATAATCAGAAGAACTTTCCTTATAAATATTTAACACTAGCTTTAATTATGGATGCAATAAAGAAACTTACCCTGCTTGTGGTAGCTTCCCGTTCCTGGCTTGATTCAATTTATCTGAGTAGTGATTAGTAAAAGCAGAAATGGCTCCTTATTAATATAACAGTCTATGTTCTGCTGCCTCCTACAGGTTAAAGTGGGGGATACACTGGATCTGATTCTAAATGAGGACAAGGAAATGGACACAGTCTTGCTGAAAAGAGTGATCTTAAAAAAGGTGGTTGGCGGGACAAAAGATGCAGAAAAGCAGAGAGTCGTTCTAAGAAGCTGGAAACACCTACAACTTCCCAAAAAGGATGTGTACAAGCAGTGAACGCCAGTTCTATGATGTTTAATAGGTGAAAGGTCAGAAACTGGGACAAAAGTGGTATTTTCTATTCCACTCTCCAGCTGTTTAATTCTGAAACTGCAGATTGCGAATTCAATGAGGTGTTTTCTCTGTACAACAAAAACTGACGGACTTTCTCACATCTGTTCACTCGACAGTCGTTCTCATAACTTTCATACTACTTGAAGATGGATTCAATGAACTTTACAGGTCACAAATGGAACACAAATGCATCCAATTATTTAGAGGTGGTTTAGGTTATGTGCATTTTTTTATTATTATTATTTAGTATTTACGATATTCACAAAAATACCATTGTGAGATACAGTAGATCAGACAGTGTTTTTGATAGCAAATGTTTTCAGGATTTCTGATCCCGTTTATAGCTTATTTAGCTTATACTATTGTCTTTCTGACATTGGTAGATTTTCAGTGAGCAGTTTTTTCAGCAAAGGTACAGAGTGCCTCTGCATACAATGGCAATAACCGAGCCAGACTTAAAAAAAAATTGTTGCACCACCCAAATGATTCAAATGTGAGTCCAAACCCAAACAAATACAGGTTCCAAAACTGTAGTTCTTTCTTTTCTTTTCTTTTTTATAATGCAAAGAAAACCAATTTGATCAGTCTTGATAAACATCAAAAATGCAAATTATCTGTCCTACCTTAGGTTTTGTATGGTTTCCTCTGACCCTCATTTGTGTATATGAATTATAATAAAAAGGATCATGAAACCCATCTCATCTAGGAAGTGAATTTTTATTTAAAAATATATAACATATAACCTGGTGCTATAGTTTAGTACAGATGAGTAAGTTTGACTTCGTGTAAGGCAAGACATACTTCAATATGTTGATAATTAGAAAAAGCCAGTGCTGCAACATTGCTACAACTTAAAACAATATATATATACTGTATCTTCTTTATATATATGCATCTTCTCTACCCACACCCCAAACTAAAGTGACCTATTATTTTTAAAGTACTATATGTTTACATTTAAGTTGATTTAAGGCTAACATTAGCTTATCAATTAATCATTAGAATAACATCAATAATATTTTGGCATATAAATAGTAACACTAATATCTGTCAAGTGATAGTGGCTTCAATCAGAAACTTTTCTGTCACATACTATCCCATCCTGTTTAAAGGCCATGGACATGAACTCGACCAGCCGAAGAAGACCTTAAACAAGGACAAGTTTCAATATGCTTCAGCTTATGGACTTGTGCAAATAACAGGTATGTTGTGTAAAATATAGGAAAACAGGTCTGCACTTTGCAGGAACATTGATTAAGAATAAGTCACAGTGTTGTTTGATCTCTTTGCCTTCTTTAGAATGTCACATTTCTTGCGATTCGGGCGCCTGCAGCGCTCGTCAATGCTTGGCACGCATTCATAGTGCCACACCTCCTCCATTTTGTCAACAGGGTAAACGGCCTCCACGTAATGACGAATAAGTCTGAGGCGCACAGGGTCCAGCTGTTTCTTGTTGCAGGCCCCAGAGTGGTTGTACTGCAGCCGTAAATTGTCCTGCGTGAAAAGCTCTGGGAAAAGACGAACGAGAAGGCGGGCAGCAAAATTTCCCACAGACAGACTCTGTTGGACAATCTCCCTCACTTCAGCATCCGTGAGCAGGTAGTCAGAAGGCACTGGGAAGTCTGGGGTAGACACAGAGAGGTCCTCCAGAGGAATCTTGCAGAAATCTTTGCTGCTTTTCTCCAGGGGTGAAGACAGGACTTCAGAGTCCTCTTTCACACGATCTGAAGTGAGAACATTGATTTGGCCAGCAGTTATCAGAGAGTCTTTTGGGTCAGGCTCTTGGTCAGGCGAACAGGCCTTCCGTTGTTGCTGGTATGAACGTCGTTGGTCAGTATCCCGTCGCCTGCAACGCTCATCAAGTTTGCCGACAAACTCAAGAGTCCACACACGGTCGTTCTTAGCTTGTGGGTAGAGTAGCTGGACGTAATGTCGGATGAGATTGATTCGTATAGGATCCAGCTGTTTCTTTCCTAAAGATCCACTGCAGTTGTAGTATTTTCGCGCATTCTCAAAAGTGAAGAGCTCAGGGAACATGACAACTAGGAGACGAGAGGCAAAGTTCCCAATTGATAAACTGCATTCGTAGTTGCATTTTAGCTGTTCCTTAGTAAGTAAATATTCCTGTGGAACATCAAAGACTGGAGGTGGGATCTGTAGTTTATCGAAATCCACAGGCTCGAGCCATGATTTTTTAGACCTGCGATTTGGTTTCTCGTAATCACACAGCTCACCGATCTTAACAATGGAGATGTTATCAGGGAGACGGGAGGTATCATACATCTCTCGGGTGTCAAGACCACTGCCATTTACTGAAGAGTTCTCCAGTGCTTCCTCCATTCGTTGTACACACAACTGCAGCCAGGTTTCCTCTGGGATATCAGGGAAATTGGCCTCCATGTATTTTCGTATAATTTCCAGTCTGTCCGAGGCAATAATCAACTGTCCAATGCTGTTGTGGCCCTCTGGCAACTTGCCCTCCTCAAACACCTCTGGGAAGAGTCTGTTCAACAAAAAAACGACAAGCTCCTCTGGAGAAGTCAAGTCTTCAGAGTCGTCACCAGCAGCCTCATGGGGGTCGAACGCTATATCTGAGCTGACATTATTAGAATGAACATCATTGTTCTCTCCAGAGTTGAGGGAAAGACTCTCGTCCTGGGCATCTTCACTGATAAAATGGAAAGTGTGATTCGGTTCCATGTCAAACCCAACAACCATCGGAGCCTGTTTGTCACACATCTGACCACTCTCCATGTCCTTCTGAGCCCAGAAACGATTCAAGAAATCATTGATCTGCAGCAAGCACTCCGTCTGCCAGACATTTTCATTTTTTACCAGCGGGTAGCAGACTTCCACATAGTTGCGTATTAACTGAAGGTGCAATGAATCTAACGTCCGTTTAGTTGTAATGCTGCATGTGTTGCAGCTGTGCATGCATTCCTTTGTTGTGAAAAGTTCTGGGAACAGTTGAACGAGGAGTCGGCAACCAAGCTCGCCCGCAGTGGACGTTTGCTCCATCAGCTGGGTGAGCTCATCACTAGTCAACTGGTATTCAGGGGGAGGTTGAAATTCCATGACCATCTCAGAGGGCTTCATCTGCTTTTTAATGCGCGTCACTTCCAACGAGAGCAAGTCCACCTTACTGTGCAGCTGGGTCATACTGGAATTCAGTGTGTTGAGGAGGAAGAACATCTTCTCGATGAGCGGGTAGAGGTGAGAATCCAAGGCAGTAGGAGAACCTGTGATCCCCACAGTAGGGGAGGCCTTAAACATGTGATGCTTTCTAGAATTGCCCAGTTTTTGGAACTGGACACCATTATGGCTTGCTCTGACTCCATTGTGAGCTCCGTGCTGGTCCAGATTGGATGCAGCTTTACGCTCAGCAATACGATGCGTGATGCTGTAGAGTGGTTTCCTGTATGAAGAGATGGAAATCTGCTCCTGAGGTGATAATCTGTGGCCGTGAGAGCATGACCTGCTTCCATCATCTGAACTGCCGTCAGGATGTTCTCCTGCCTGGAAAGTAAGTGGGAAATTTTACCGTTAATAGTTTGCACCAAAAGAATTATCAGACCAGACAACTCTTGACAAATTCTATCTCAAATACAATGTTTAATCTGTAGAAGAACTGAAGTTGTTATTGTAACAGATGTTCCTTTTCATCTTACCTGTGTTGTCACCTTGACCCTCTTCCCGCTAGTGGACCATTCCACCTCAGGGCCTGCATGTGTTGCTAAACGTTTTGTAATGCGCTTAATGAAGCTCTCCATCTTTCCCTCTGAGTTTTCAATAATGGCCTCTGCATCTTTCTCGACTTTAACTTCTGAAGAAAAACCGAAGTGTTCATAACTATTCAAGAATGCTGAAAAATGCTGATAGACATTATCTCACACAATTCTGCACAACTTTAAAGACGTTACAGGATACTTGTTTATAGAAAACTTGCCTTGTTTACACCTGGTTTTAAGATCTGTCTCAAGTGATTGATCACAAATCATCAGCTGAACATTTACAGCTGGTAGTAACATGCATCTCCGTTTACATTTTTATCTTTATCGGGCACTTGAATTTACAACAAAATTATGATGTGCATGTTTACATTTATAGTAAACTCTACAAATATTAAAAAATTGTCAATTTTGATTTCATGGTGACTTTAAAATCGCAAGTTTTAAGGCAGTGGTTGATTTTACATGTTAGCATTTACACTACAAATGCAATGTCATTCCTTTATGACTCCATCTGATGTTCTTCCTCTGCTAAATGTTTTTGATTATACCAGTATTTAGTACTGCCTATTTGATTTTTGTGTCAGGTGATTTTTGTAAATTCATGCAATCACCAGTTACCTAATACCAAAATAACTTTCAATGCGACATCCCCATTTGATGCTAAGGTAAGTCAGTTCATTTCACTGGATCATTTGATTTGTTTATTGTGGTGTAATGCATTTTAGTACACAGAAAAAACTGTATCATTGAAAGTTCTCAAGGGGCATTTAGTGTGAATCGTTATTTACATACTTTTATCAGGCACTTGTCCGTCTGCATTAACCATGCACACAGAGGAGCTCATATCCTGGGAAGAGACACACAATACCCATGACTGATTACTGATAGTATCTGATAATCACACATGTAATACATTTCTTTTGCACTTTTCCTTTACACTTGTCAGTCATAGCAGCTGTCCAGGGAATGCAAGTTTAGAAATATCTCACTAACATATCTTTCTGTATAAAGGTTTGTTTTAAAAAGAGGAAGCATTTGGCCTGTTGAAAGACAGTGAAGTCAGCAACACACGACTGATGACAGATGTCATGGCAAGCGTGAGAAAATTATGATGCGTGTAAAACGTTACATTCCCTGAGTGAATTTTCTCCACGGTGAAGTTCTGTGAGATTGTTTTCCTGTTTGTTTTTCATGTCTTGCACCGTAAAGTCTCGCCAGAGCACCGGAGAGGCGCTGCTTCACCGTACCGACCCCCGTCCACCGGCTCCACTTCCTCATTCTTCCAGTGGAAACCCCACGGATCGGTACAACCGGGGAGACAGACGGACAAGCGGCTCCCTGCTGCGGTCCTTCTGTGGACTGCATATGCCTTAAGGAAATAATGTACACTTTATGTTTTTTTTGCAGTAATACGGGGACCTGCCCTTCTCTCTCGTGTTTCCCCTCCCTCCCTCGCTCCCCCGTGCGCAACTCTCCCTCTTGCGTGACGCGGCAAGAAAAACATCCACCGATGAGTTTTCGCTCCGTCTCCCGCAACACGGCGCGCTTAAACTACCTGCGCGGTTGAAATCAAACTCACCTTTGCGACGCAGGGCAGCCGTGTGCAGTAGGTTAGGAGGCATTAGCCATGGTCGCGTCTTTAAATCCAGTGGATTTGTCCACGGGTAACTGTTGTCCGTGTTTCTCTCCGCTGCTTTTCTTTTTCTTCTTTCTCTAGTCAGTGCCCTCTCGCGTGACGTGACGGTACTGTGTCATTTCCGCACAGCTGTGGGTTCGCTGTGGGTTTTTTGCCAGCCCACCCCACGTGAATCCTTGAGCTGCGGCGCCTTGGCCGTGAAATAAGCTAAGTGCGCACTGTGTCGTGGGACTTCTCGTGACTCTGTCATTTCAGTAGGCCCCACGAGTCGCGCGCCTCCACGAGCGGCGATCACCGCGCGTCATAGACGCGCGTGACAGCACAAATATACATCACAGTAGGCTATACAGTTGAATTTGTTTTAGATAACTTTTAATAACTATTGTTTATTATGTAGAAAAAATAAAGAAAATGGAAGCTTATTTTGCACTACACCGAATGACTTCAGAATTAATAATGCATGTGAATACAAGATGGCTTTTCTCTCTATTACGCAAAATAGCTACTGCTATTATTTCGTGCATAGTGTGTCAATAGTGCATTCTGTTGTTTTATTCTAAAACATTGATTTGAAGGTGGAGCGGTTAAATAAATGACGTTCTGCAAATTCTGAGTAATGAGATTGGAAATGTTAGCCACTAAGAAACCCAAACGATAGGCTACCACGAATTGTTTGGCTGTACTTTGTCCTCACAGAACGTTTTACATTTAATATTTGTATAGTAATTTGCTAAGGACATATTTGAAGAAGCAGGTATTCATAGATTAGTAGCCTATTATTACTCGACTCTGTAAGTTTTTTTCTTTATGAAACCAAATGTTGCCCAAAAATAAATTTAAACATATCTGTAACATTTAGGAAATTTTCTTTTGAGTTTGAACGGACTAAAATATGATGTAGCCTATTTAGACGCATTCTGAATAAAATTGTAACCCGAAATAAGTTTAGCTCGTATTTTAACTTTATCAACAACATAAATAGGTTATGTGAACTTTTCAATCTTGTCCATGTTAAAACTAGCGAACTGTCCCAGACTCAGCGCTTTTATGATGCAGTTTACTGCCAGTTTAACAAGGGACTGCCGTCTAGTGGATTTGACAAGTAATGCATGACTAATTTGCTATGTATTGTAACCATTAGCATGTTTTGATGTCAAGTAAATAATCTTTTTAAATTCAATTTTAAATATTGTCATTTATATATATATATATATATATATATATATATATATATATATATATATATATATATATATATATATATATATATATATATATATAATTAATAAATATAAGCATGTATTTATTTAATTATTATTTTATATATTCCTACAAGCAAAACAATCATGCCAAAAAGTAGCCTATACTTGAAATTGGAAAAAAGAAAAGAAAGAATTAATGTCCATTCAAGCATCCAGAAGGTCTAATTGAACTTTATACAGCATATACATATGTGAGCTATTTATGTATGATGTGGGTTACATTGTCTGTTACAAACCCGAACCACAAAACAACATAGGCTACAGCATTTCGCACTAGCAAAGAGGTGAAACAAGTCCACTGCTGTCCTCGTGCGCGAACGCAAAGGCACACTCCGAGACTGTTCTCAGACACTCGTCAGTCACTCGTCAGTTTGCAGCCGATGTGGCCAATGTCCCGTAACGCGCATTAGTACTGTCTGCATTAAGTCACGGTCACGGAGCCGTGGCTTTTTGAGATGTGGGTGTGATGAGACGCCGGTCATTATTCAGGTAATGTGGGCTGTTTGATCCATCACGCGCTCATGCGATGCCGCTCGCGCCTCTGTTCTACGGGACGCTCGCGCAGTGAACGAGTTTCGTGCTGCTCGTTAAAGACTCATTTTAGCATGCGCTCATCTCATTTTTTTTTATCTTATGAGAGAAAGAATCACATCCGTCAAATCGAGAAAGAATATTTTATTGCTTTAATGCCAAAATAAAGAAGAGTAGCCTACTACACTAAGAACACATTTCAAAACTGCAGTAAGACTCTTCAAACTTCAAAGACACTTAAATGCATTCTATCCTCAAAAACTACATTATATTTTAAAAAATAATAAGCTGCTGGACAAACACAAACTTTTTTTTTTTAATTATTATTATTGTTGTTTTCTTTTGTTATTTCAAATTTTTAAAGGGTGTTTTTCCTTAATGTCAGCCAACTAACAGAACACACAATAAATGTTTTTGAACGCGACAGGAACAGAAAATGCTCCGGTTACAAACATAACCTTGATTCTTTGAGATAACGGGAACGAGCATTGTGTGAAACACTCTTTGGGAAAACACTGTTTTCTTAGAATACTGAAGCCTGATTTGTTCACGTTTGTGCACTGCACGAACCTATGGCATTTCAGCCTGCCTTAACGGGCAGAGCCGACTGCCTATAAGTTGGCGAAGAATGCCGTAATGTCAGAATCTTTTGACTGCGGCAGCGCAGACTCGTGTGCAGCTGTATAGCACGGCAGGATATGCAATGCTCGTTCCCGTCATCTCAGGGAACCGAGGTTAAGTTAGTAACCAGAGTGTTCGCTTTTGTTCTCTCACATTGCCTGAAACACGCTTTGGGGAACGATATACCATATAGAACACCCAGATCGCCTGCAAGTCACCCACATGTGTGACGGACGCTAAAGCTAGCGGCTGTCTTCAGCAACAAGGGTGAGGTGGGTTATGTCTACTGGTTCCCCTCAAGAATTTGACGACCATGTCATTCCTTCCTACAGACTGGCCGGCCACGAGGGTGTCACATATACCTTGAGCATGGAAGGGTACGCCCCTTATCCAGCAGCTCTTGTAAGAAGGACCGTTTGGCTGACCCATCGAAAATGGATGGGTCTTCGTTCTGGACTACACACCAGTCGGAGAAGACAAACCCTTTAAAAGGTATAGAGGCATCTTATAGATGGTGCTATGGTCTCCGCTATTGTGCTGGCGACCCTCAACGGGAGCTGTGAAGGCTCCCGTCGAGGGACCACAGATGTAGGCTCATCGACTCGGGTTGGGGATGCCAAAGGGACCCTCTCGCCTGAGAGAGAAGGTCTTTCCTCAGCGGAATCGTCCACGATCAGCTCAGGGAACACGACTGGTTTCGCCAGAGTGGAGCCACCAAGTGAACTGAGCCTCTGGTCTCCCTGATTCACCTGATGACCCGTGGGAGCAGAGCGATCAGAGTAAAGGCGTACAGACGAGCTTTGGGCCAATCCTGGGCCAGTGCGTCCTGTTCCCTTGAGAAAAAATTGGCCAATAAGAGTTGTCTTTGAGGAGAAGAGGTCTACCTCTGCCCTCCTGAAGATCTCGCGCCTCTGTTCTACGGGACGCTCGCGCAGTGAACGAGTTTCGTGCTGCTCGTTAAAGACTCATTTTAGCATGCGCTCATCTCGGATCGGTACAACCAGGGAGACAGACGGACAAGCGGCTCCCTGCTGCGGTCCTTCTGTGGACTGCATATGCCTGAAGGAAATAATGTACACTTTATGTTTTTTGCAGTAATACGGAGACCTGCCCTTCTCTCTCGTGTTTCCCCTCCCTCCCTCCCCCGTGCGCAACTCTCCCTCTTGCGCAATAGGTTTGCGTGCGGTTCAGATTATCTCATAGATCATCTGAACCGATTGGGGGTGGAGCCCCCATTCCACTGGAGACACCCCACCCCGGGACAGCATGTCAGCTCCTTGGTTCAATCTGCCAGGCACATGCACTGCCCTCAAGGAGCCCAGGTTGCACTATGCCCATAGGAGGAGGCGTCTCGCTATCCTGTAAAGAGACCACGACCTGAGGCCGCCTTGGCAATTTATGAAGGCTACCACCTTCATGTTGTCCGAACAGACCAGGATGTGGTGCCCCTGTAGAGCTGGCATGAAGGTTTTGAGAGCCAGAAAAACCGCCATTATTTTGAGGCCCTTTATATGCAGGCGCTGGACCAGGAGCCGAACACTGGTCTGCCCTCGAACAGAGCTCCCCAACCCGTGTTGCGGGCATCTGTCGTGACAACCTTCCATTTGGAGGTCAGTCCCAATCGGTGGTCCACCCTGAGGCATAACTGTCCCTGACACCAAGCGTGGGACGGGACTCGGGATTTCAGCCACAACTTTGAATGACGCCACTAGCCGCTGAATAATCAGCGAGCGTTCCAGCCGAGTCGATAACTGCCACCAGGAAAGCGACTCGCCTGCTGGGAGACGGGATGCTCTTGGCTAAATTGATTCTGAGCCCAAGATGTTCTAGGTGACTGACAACATTGGCCATCGAGGTAGTTCATGACGTGGATTCCCGCCTGCCTCAGAGGGTAGAGAGCTGTGTTCACGGACTTGTTAAATGTGCGTGGGGCCAGAGACAGCCCGAATGGGAGGACTGTATATTGGTAAGCACCCCCTCAAACGCGAATCTCAAGAACAGTCTGTGATAAGGGGCTATTTGGATTTGAAAGTAAGAATCTTTCTTTCAGATTTACCGATAAGAACCAACCCTCTGGGCAGACCTGTGCGAGGATCTGCTTCAAATTCAACATCCTGAATAGCCATCTCATTAATGCGCGATTCAGGATCCTGAGGGCAAGGATGGGCCTGAGTTCAACTGGTTTACAACAAAAGAAAACAAAGAAAAACAACGGTTGGCAAATTGTCTGGGGCAGAAGTCTGCATGGGGAGAGAAAACTCCAAGTCTCTCTGCTTGCTATGTGGCTTTAGGCTGCTTTTATTGCTGGCTCTCTTCTTGCAGGAACCAATGAATAGAGTGCTAGGTGATAATCAGCAAATGGGGCGTAGGTGTCTACAATCAGCACCTAAAAAGCAACAGCAGAAAAATAGCAATAACCTTAAACACATTCCCAAACATAATGAACAAGAGCAAAGCAGCAATACCACCTGGGCTTGCACTCGTGCAAACCCACATGCACAGCCCTCTGACTCCTCTATTTCTTCCTCCGAGGCTCCTAGGAGGAGGTAAACGGGAGAACGCGAGGGCCGTCTTCATTGAAGAAAGCTATCTGCGAGCGCAAAGTGGAGATACTTTTACTCTCGCCATGAGAGCAGTCTGTTCCAGCGAGCGCTGCCTCAGCGTGAGCTCCGCCCAGGCAAGAAAGAGCCACACTCGTGGTGTGGCATTTTGTATCAAAAGCTTACAGGCAGTCGGCTCCGCCCGTTTGGGCGGGCTGAAATGCCATAGGCTCGTGCAGTGCACAAACGTGAACAAATCAGGCTGCAATATTCGGAGAAAACAGAGTTTCCCCAAAGTGTGTTTCATGGAATGTGAGAGCCCGTTTCCAAAGGGAACATGATGATGTGATGCGAGAATGGTGCTGGAGAGTTTTAAAGATGTGACCGTAGATGGAGAAAGTAGAGCACAAGACATCTATCATATATTCCTAAAGCAGACTGGTTTTAAAGATAAAGTCTAATAAGCAAACAAAATGCAAGAGTCACATGCAAAACAGTTTTACTTATAAAATAGCTCTTCTTATTCATTTATTATGCACTAAGACCTAAAACACTTGTCACATTAAAATGATCTCAGACCAGTCTCCTCATCTCTGACCCAAACGCATTAAGGAGGCGTAGAGTCATCTGTCTGTATGGAATAAATGAGTGTCGTAATAGATTTGAGCTTTGCTGAAGTTGAGCTGGTATCCTACACTCCCTCTCTCTTGCTATACCTGTGCAAATCCAGCCACCATGTAATCAGGGGCTCGGATTGCCACGAATAGCCAAACCGCAAAAATCATTTTCATGCGCAAAAACAGAGACAGTATCAGGTTACCAGGATGATGATACTGACGGCCATAAAATCACACACTCAAAGTCTGTGTGTATGTCTGACTTTCGTTAGGCCGCTGTCTGACCCCATGACACAGGTTTTAACAAAAAAAAAAATATATATAAAAAAAATATTTGTGAAGTGGTGATTGTCCGTACAAAATATAGGATTAACCCTAAAAAAAAACAACTAAATTCTAAACAAAATAAAATAAAAACTAGAAGAAAGAAAGAACTAGCCTAAAAACAAACCTTATGTTGATTCTCTAAAAAGTGTAAACACTGGTGCTATCGATTGAGCATTATGACCAGTAACAGCTGAACCAATGACGTGAGATTTGGGATGGGACTTTGGGATCGGTTTTTCCTGCGGAATTGGGCTACTTTTAAAACTGTTGCAGCGATTTGTTTTTTCCCCTGTGGGTTAAAGGTTTGACATAGATTATAAATTGTATTTGACGGAAATACTTTATTTGACTGATAAACCAATGATTGAATATAAAAGAAAAAATGAATGATTGAAGGAGCCAGTGTGAAATCTATGAAAATGACCAAGACCAAGAAGATCTTAAAACTATAAAAATATTAAGGTAAGATTACAGACTGTTTATATATTGCTGTATAGTAATTTGAGTTGAAACTTGTTTGTAATGCATAATAGTGACATTATTTTAAATATATTTTAGCTATGGGATTGACATATTTTGAGTTTTGATATTTGTGCTACCACCACCTGGGGAATCTGAGAAAGTGTCTATCAGTTTTACAAAACAAGTAAACAGTGTTGGCAAGTCTACTTATGATAAACAACTTTAGGCTTGGTTTCTCACCCACTTTTAACCATGTACACATTTAATTTATGTATTAGATATTTTATGTAATTTTGCCTGCTTGACTGTTTCCTTTTTTTTAATTATTATATGATGTCATTACGTTGTTGTTTGACACCAGCCAATCGTTGCATTGCTGATCATGGTATATATCGATATACTATATATCTGCACTTTCAAATGAACACAAGAACATGCAGTAATATTAGACAACTATTAGATAACTTAATCCAGATATTGGTAACACTTTACAATAAAGTTTCATTTGTTAACATTTGTCATCTACAGTAGTTAACATGAACTGAAGATGAACAATACTTCAGTGTTTAATAATCTTAGCTAATGTTAATCTCAACATTTAGTAATATATTTTAAGATCAAAAGTTCTATGACAACATTAGTTCAAACAAACTTGAATTTTTTTTTATTAACAAAGGTGAATTAATGCTGTAAAAATAGATTGCTCATTGTTAGTTCTTGTTAGTTAATGCATTGACTTATGTTAACAAATGTTACCTTATAAAGTGTTACCCAGATATTTTTATCAAATCCGCAAATTGATTTTAATAAATTTTGATTTCCAGAGCTGGATTATCACAACTGAACATCTGGCATGCTGTGGCCAGCAGTGTTGTCTTATGTTGTTTCTGCCATTTATGTCTGAATAATCAACTTACGAAAATTGGCAGAAAATGCAATAACACACTGATTTCTTCCAGTCTGTTAAGCATTAGCCATGAGCCATGAGTGATTAAACAAAGCAAATTTCCACACGACTAAAATGTGATTTTTACAATCTCAATGAGGCCCAAAACCTAAAATTCTCTTTCGAAATAAAGACTAAAAGACCTTTCATGACTTTTAATAGGTCTACCATACTTCGACACTTTGTTAGTCTTACACAGTAATTCTAATAATAAAGTCTGAACGAACTTTGATCAGGAAGAGACAGCACAAGAGTTTGTGGTGTTGTTGTGTCAGGAAGGGTTTCTTGTTCTTTCTTTCTGTCCTTGTTCTCTTCAGTTTTTCACTGCGTTTTCTCTCAGGTCTGCTTGAGGCCAAAATGAATTCTTCATGTATGACCAGAGGGCTGTCCCGCTCCTACCGAGCAAACTTGGTGTTCTATCCTGCCAACAAATCTGAGGCCAGAGAGATATGGAAGGAACTCAACTGATGTTCCTGCATATATGTTCTTCTCTGTCCTTCAAGTGTGTGTGTGGTCCAGCGGCTGCCGGCGGTGACCGTCACTCCTTTACGCCTCACTTCACACCCTAGTCGTCCCCCCCGTGGTCACCCGGGAAACCGCAGGCTGCCCAAGCTGGCGCCAGCCCTCTCGCTGAGCTGATCAATACTGCAGCATTTCCTGCCCATTCACTCAGGTCACATACTCACCTCATTAATTATTACTGCCAACACTGCTGCTGGAGCACCCCGGGCACCCACAACACACACACACACACACACACTCACACACTCACACACTCACCGGTTTTCGGAACAACATTTTGGTTAATGCCACCCCCTATCATACTAATAAGTTTCTCTATGATCATATCTTACTGTCATAACGATGTTTGTTTGTCTTTTTTAATGTGATGTACAGAAATATTGACTGGTTAAATATCACAGGGAATCAGAAATTTTTTAATAAAGAGAGGCAATACATATTGATTTTTTTTCTTCAAAAAGACATATTTTATTTTAAAAGATAAAGCTGATTTCGCGACCAAATGCATAGTATGAGTCCAGTAATCGACACTCTACATTACTACATAAACATCATCATCATCATCTGTGGAGCAGGTCAGAACCGCAAACATTCCAAAGAAAGTCCTCTTTAAAAAGCACCAAAAAAGTGTAAACTCCAGGTGGGCTCATTTTTCAGCATTAATCAAGAGCATCAAACTGAATTGGTTTCATATATGCATCCAGATTGAAACCATCTTCAGAACTTGGTGACCGCACAGGCCATGTTTTCCAGCGCCGACCGAGCCTCTGAGGGTGGGAAGCACTTCATGGCCTCTAATGCCTCGTCACCATGGTAACTGCACAGGTCAAGCGCTTGGCTCACGCCACTTTCCATCTTTATCAGGCCCCGGAGCTGCAGAACACGCAAGAATGAGGAGAAATTTAAATATCAAAAAACATAAAATAACACTTAATTACAACATTTACTCTCTCTTGATTCATTCAGCCATATGCAAAGCATGCTAGGAACTAACAAGCACCCAAACGGATTAAGTAAACTTCCATTTTACATATCTTTAAGTGGATTGAACACAATCGAATTAAGTTAGGACAAAATGTATAGCAATTGTGTTGCTTTTAATTAAGCAATTTGAACAAGCAGCAAAAAAAAAAAAATCAGAACAAATTAACTGAGCAATTATATATTTATTTGCTCAGTGTTAGTTCCCTAATGCATGAACTAATGTTAACAAATATAATACATTAAAAATAATACACTACTGTTCAAAAGTTTGAGGTATGTAAGATATTTAATGTTTTTGAAACATTACAAAGGTCTCTTCTGCTCACCAAGGCTTCTTTACTGATTTTACTGTATTTTTGATCAAATAATTAATGTTGTGAAATCTTATTACAATTAAAAAGAATAGTTATTTTTGTAGAAATGTACCTTACTAATGTACTCCTTACTGTAAATTTTGATCAATTTAATGCATGTTTGTTGAATAAAATCTTACTGACCCCAAACTTTTTAACAGTAGTGTATATTAAATGTTATTAAATAATATATATCATAAATAAATATATATATATATATATATATATATATATATATATATATATAAACAATAATTACATTTAAAGCCAGATTACTCCACTCTCTCCCCCACTCAAATGGTCTTGTAGTCCTCCACTGTTCTCTATAAACATGTTTTGCTGGAGGCTATTTTACCAAATTAATTCTGGGATGTGTTGTGCTAAGAAGCCCTTAGGGGCCTAGAGTTAAAAACAGCAGAAGAAACCTGCTTTCACCAATGTGAGCGAGAGGGAGACGGAGAGAGACAGATGATGACATTAACTGCCGACCAATTTCTCACTGTTGTTTGTATGGCTACAGTTTAATTGACTAATGTACTAAAAAACGTTCACATTTTCAGTTTGACAGACCTCATGAGTCATGACCCACCCAAGACACCAAAAAAACAAAAAAAAACAGTCAGAGAGCGAATACTGGAGATATTAATGCGGCATTTACGTGCTGATAACAGAGAGATATGTAATGCGTGTGTGTGGGTGTGATGTGTCTGTCTGTGTCCTGTTGAAGGAGAATCTCGTGTGATGTTGCTGTCAAACCGTCTCTCTGTCTCCTCTACAAATAAACCTGCCACTCTATCTCCTAATATCGTGTTTCTACGGCGACCCGAGCTGCTTGTGCCCTCCTCACCTCATCTCTGCCTCTATCTTTCTCCCCTTCTTTCTTTCTGTCCGGCTACTCCTTCTGACTTTGGAAATCAAATTTCTGAACTTGCTATCAGTTACAGAGAACAAACACCTCCTATTAGCTCACTCAGAACCATAACCACCAATATTCACAGCATCGGTCGATCAACATGCACTTTCAATGACTGATTCTTAAACTTTTACCCTCCAATTGAAATATTTCATTACATTCTTGAACTTGGTTTTGATATCCTGGTGCAGCCTTTACATTGACTATTACTTTTATGCTGTGCTAATGAGGTTTGTTTTCAACCCCACTTATCCAGATCTAACTTTTTCTTTTGCATCTTAGACTTTCATCAAGATATTATTTAGTATGTTTATCAATCTCTTTTCCTCATGGGTACCATTGGTTGTCACAATAATAGGTCATTTCAGGTGTCACTATCTTAATTTTTTTTTAAATTAAATAAACATGAACAACTTTTTGGTTCATTTTTATTGACTGGATATTAATTAACTTCTCTTTTTGTGTGTTTGTAAACATCGACACATGCTGTGAGCCTGAGAATGATTCCATGACTGACTCCTGGGAAATCGATCTGTATCATATCTGTATAAATGTTTCATCAGAAGTATTGTGGCTGGATTCATTGACTAGTGGTTTGACCAGGAGGATTGATTTCTCTTGCATTCGATAGACAATCTCACGTATTCATTGGCTGAATGAAAATTATCAAATGATTTAGTGGTTTATACAGTAAAACCCATGAACACAAGTTCTCTGAATAAGAAGACACTAGAATGAGGTTGCCGTTACTTGTTTTCCCTCTCCCTTAATAAAAAAAATAGGAGTTGCTCACCTTTGTGTAATCAATCTGTCTAGCCATATTCTGGGCCTGAAATGAAGAGAGAAAAATGTGATTCCAGAGAACGTCATGCTGACACAATGAAATCTGAACTGTAATGGTGTTTGCCACCAGTCTAGAGGCTAAAATCTTATTGAATCACTTCTATTAATGACAAATACTGCCTACAATATCAATTATGCTCCAGTAAAATTGGCTTGGCTGTCTGCTAGCTACATTGAGACATCACATAGCTCAATAAATGACATCTCACTTGACTTTTTCCACCACTGTAATGTGAATACACTCCATTAACTGTTACCATTCAAAAGTTTGTGTCAGTAAGGTCACTCATTCGCACCAAGGCTGCATTTATGTGGTCGAAAATACAGTAAAACAGTTATATTGTGAAATATTATTACAATTTAAAATAACTGTTTTCTATTTTAATAAATTAAAAAAAACAAATGTATTCCTGTGATGGCAAAGCTGAATTTTTTAGCATCATTACTCTAGCCTTCATTGTCACATGATTCTTCAGAAATCATTCTAATACACTGATTTTCAAAAAGAAACATTTTTTATTACCTGTACTATCAATGCTGAAAAGTCCTGCTTAATTTTTGTGTAAACAGTGATAAAAAAAAGGATTCTATCATAAATAGAAAGTTCAAAAGAACAGCATATATTTAAAAATTGAACTTTTTCTAATATTATAAATGCCTTTACTGTAACTTTTGATCAATTTAACTTGTCCTTTAAAAAATGAATCTTACTGACCCAAAATTTTTGAACGGTAGTTTATGCTGTATTTTCTATTATTTTTTTCAGCATGTTATTTTTATTTAGTCTTTGAATTATCACATTTGCTTCAATGTCATTTCACAGATTTCGCTTTGCTACCAGTGTTGGCATGCCGGCTTCTACCATTTTGATGTGGTTGTCCGGTACCTGTTTTAGCTGGTGCTGCCATCTCTCAGGTCCTATAATCTGTCTGTGGAAGACAACAGGAGCCGAATCCAAACTAAACACAGCTGGCTCTGACTCGCTCTTCACGAACGGCTGTAGATCAGAGTTTAGCTACAAAACACACACATATATCCATGATTGTTATGAAACACTGTGTGTACAGTCTAAAGAGAAAACAGGAGAATAAAACACGAGCAGACAGGAGGTATAGAGAAACAGCTTGTGCCCACAATGCACTTGTGCGACTGTGCATACACACCTTGTGTCCGAGAGTGAGGTGTTTTCCGTAATGAAAAGCCAAATTCTGAGCCTCGGTACCGTGTCTGGCCAGCTTCATCGCAGCTTGACAACTCTTGGCAAGCAAAGCACCATGGGACAGGAATGTCTGGTCTTCCCAGGAAGCAAGTGTTAGACTGCCCTCCTTCATAATACAGAAAAAGTCAATCAAATAAGCATTAATGTTTTATATTTACTGTGATGTAGCCTACAGTAAAGACATTAATAATGTTACAAAAGATTTCTATTTTAAATAAATGCTGTGCTTTTGAACTTTCTTTTTATCAAAGAATCTGGAAAAAAAAAATGCATTAAGGTTTCCATCAAAATATTAAGAAGCACAACTGATTTCAACATGGATAATAATAACAATAACAATAAATCTTTCTTGAACACCAAATCAGCATATTAGAATGATTTCTGAGGATCATGTGACTGAAGACTAGAGTAAAATTCAGCTTTGAATCACAGGAATAAATTACATTGTAAAAAAAAACATTAAAATAGAAAACAATTGTTCTTTTGAATTGTAATACTCCTCCACAAAAGTATTGTCTTTATTTTTGATCAAATAAATGCAGCCTAGGTGAACATAAGAGACTATATATTAGAAAATATTTTTAAATAATCTTATCGACCTCAAACTTTTGAGCTGTATTGTTTGTCGAGAGGATGCGGAGAGCTAGAATATATCATTAAACAATCCTTCGAAGACCACAACCAAAAGGAAGCTTTTAATTAAATGAATTTCAATTCCCAAACAAACATAATGTTACAGCAAACTTTAAGGATGCAACGTCAAAAAATGATGGAGTAAAAAAAATGTGATGGTATTGGGGGGGGGGGGGGGGGGGGTAACCGAACGAAGGAAAGTTGATGCAAACATCTGCTCGGAAACGTCTCCTCTAAAAATCTCCCTCTCCCTCCCTTGTTGCGTCTCTCTCACATAAACATAGCCCTCTCCATCACTTTTCCTCTTTCTCGTCTCGCACAGGAAACTTTGTCATTCATTATTTACTCGTGGTTTGCAGATGTTTTAAGTCAGCCTGTGTTTCGCTCTGTTCGGAGATGTTTTGCTTGTCCAGTCTTTAGCTGTTTTGAAAGCTTTGAATATAAAACATTAAACACTAAAAAGATTCCTCTGTAACTCAATTATAATTAATTTATATGAAAAACAAAGCTAAGCAATGAAAGATATTACATCTCAAAGAAAGCACATGTATATTAAAGCAATAGGCAACACAGCCGGAATTTAATAAAACAAAATGTTTCATAAACAGGCTCATTACTGTTGAAAAGTTTGGGGGTTCGTAAGATTTTTTAATGTTTTTGAATTAGGTATTTTATGCTCACCACGGTAGCATTAATATGAATTTAAAAAACAGTAATAACTTGAAATATTATTTCAATATAAAATATTTTTTTATTTCAATTTTCAGCAGTCGTTACAAAGATCACACAAAGTAGTTAGTTAGTGTCCCATATCGTGCCCCTGGTGGCTATATGTGGTGAGTGCAGTGGGCTGAATGTCGTACCTCTGCAGAACTGGAGCTCTCGAGATAGATTCCTTGCACCACATCTCCGATAGCACTGGAGATCAGCTCCACCACCTATAACAAACATAACATAAGAACACTTAAATGAAGACTCTCAGAATAACAGTGTTGATATCAGCCCCATCTGTTCTGAAATTAGCATTTATTAGGCCGTGAGCTGTTTGAGACTTTTTTCCAGTCCACTCAGTCTAAAAGAGCATCTGAGGGACAGATAGAATAACCAGCACTTCAGTTATTAAACAGATGGCCAGTCAAAACAGTGCAATGTCCAGAGGATACCGAGCTTAATGAGGACTCTGACATCTGCACTAGCTTATTGATTCAGCTTTTCACTCTTATAAGACACAAGCACCAAACTGCTCATAGCACAAAAACACTCAACACCTACTGAAAATCATCTGATATTTGAGTGTTGATTGGGCTGTTCTCTTGAACTACAAACATATGCATGCAAAATACACACGTACAATCCCTAGTCACAAAATTCTAAAGAAATGCAAAAAGACATCTAAAGAATAAGAAAATGAATCCTAAAGGATGCATTTTAATTCAGAAATAAAGCAAAAAAACTTTCTAAATCTCTTAAATAGCACAGTTTCAAATAGGACTACTGCAATTAGCAAAATAATAAATTGTCCAAACAAATATACAAATATTTTGCACAGGCACATATATGAAATAGCAAAATAATATATAATATGAAAAATAAGAATACTATAAATCAACATTTTATCTATCCAGAATCAGATGTTAATAGAGTTAATAAATTAGTAAAACATTTATTTTCAATGATTAGATAAAATTTTAGATATACGAATTTAAAACTGAACTGCTTTGAATCATGGATTTTTGTAAGCATCCTTCCCCAATGATTGTAATTGAAAAGAGCTAGTTCAATATTTCAGAATTTATTCCACATATTATTCCACAGAAGACACTAAGTTGACATGAGGTTGAATAAAATTCTGAATTTTAATTTTTTGTTTGAATTAAAAAAAAAACATTATCATGTCGTGCAGTGCCTACACTTCTCCTGAGGGGGGCGCTACTCCATTACAGCTACTCCACAACAGTCAGCTTGAGCAAGTAACTGACAGCTCCATCTTTCATCTAATCACATGCTTCGCTATCCCTTCCTTCCATCCGTCGCCCTAGGCTACATTCTCCACCTTATTTTCACCCTCCGTCATTCTTTTTCCTCTTTCCCCGAAAGACCTGCCTGTTGAATCATAAGACCACAGGCAGAATCTCCAGGGAACTAGAAAAGCAGAGGCCGTCCATCCAGACACTGCTATTCCTCGGCTATTCCTCAAATTCAATATTATGTTACTCTTCTCCATTCCCCAAACTTTCTCTCTCAAACTTTGTTTTTCTCTCTTTCCTTCTCTCTCTCTCTCTTTGCCCTCTGAGTAACCAGATCTTTGAGGAAACAGTGAGGAACTTGACTCCTCTACCCAGAGCCCAGAGAAGACAGAGAGCCCCTATAGCGCAGCCAGATGTGCGGCTTCACACACTCCACACGGAGAAATTGAAGCACGCGCGTGTGTGTGTGTGTCTGTGTGTGCACGAGAATAAATGTGTGTTTGAACGGTGTGTTTGTGTACGTCTATGTCTTTCCTGTGAGTTACTGAGAGTGTGTGTGTGTGTGTGTGTGTGTGTGTGTGTGTGTGTGTGTGTGTGTGTGTGTGTGTGTGTGTGATGTGGGGGGGCTTTTTTTGGAAAGTATCAGATAAGCTGCCCTCCCTCCGTCTCGTCTCATTCCCAAATCCAGCCGGAGTCGTGTTTCGCCGACAGGTCTGTGAGGAGAAGAAAGAGGAGACAGCCGCTTGCGGATCCCTTTACCGTTTATACTAGTGTCGAGCCAGAATCCCACTCTCTCTCTCACACACACACACACACACACACACACACACACACACACACACACACACACACACACACACACACACACACACACACACAGTCTACTAAGTCAGGATCCCACTCAAGGCCACGATACATAATACAGATCAATCGGGAGGAAAAAGCGCTTTGCTGCGGAGAGAGAACGTCTGATTTCCACCGCTAATGCTCTCACGCTAGCTGAACCGCTAATGCAACGGGGCCTCGCCCTCATTTACATAGACGGCAGTTTGAACAGGGAGATGAGTTCGGATGGTTCTAGCTGGGTGACTGTCAGTTACATCAAGGGACTCGGTGAAACACTTAAAATATACATTTTTTAACTTACAAATACATTACATCTATGGAAGTTTAACCTTCAGCTAAAGAGTCTGATCTCTGATTGGCTGGTCATCCTGTCAGTCAGTCACTACTTCAGTGAGTCAGAACAGAGCGTGTGTGGCTTTAATCACGGTTCGCTGCACAACAGGTTCAGTTTCACACACAAAAAAGTATTTTACTCTCTCTCTCTCTGTGTGTGTGTGTGTGTGTGTGTGTGTGTGTGTGTGTGTGTGTGTGTGTGTGTGTGTGTGTGTGTGTGCACTGAAAACGAGGGCTCAAAATGACCTTCTGTCCACAGCTGCCAATGGCGAGTGCAGGGAGAAAATTGGCATATATATTTCTTACTGATAATGAAACAACATTTTGCATAATTTTTTTTAATTCAAAAGTTCTTGTGACAATAAGATTGAGCTGTTTTTGCATATTAGTGTATTTTAACTTTTAATAATAATAAATGCCATAAATGTTGAAACTAGTTGTGCTGCTTAATATTGTTGTGGGAACCACAATACATTTTTTAAAGATTATTTGATTAATAGAACAGCATTTATTTTTAAATAGAATTCTTTTATAACTTTTTTAATTCATTTACGGTCACTTTTTAACCATTTAATGAAGTCTTGCATGTATAAAATATACATATATTTTAAATCTCAATGACCCCAAACTTTTGAAACTTCATGTCACCATGTGTCTGTAAAACTACACCTGTCACAAAATCATTTACATCACTAAGGAATTTAAACTGGATTTTTTTTAAAACGTCACAGACTACAGTAGCATACAAAAAAAATGTTTATTCAAAATTAAACCAAAGAAACCAAATCTTATTCAATAATTCTAATTCTCTAACTTTATAATCCTACTTGCACTAGTATTGAGGCATCAAAAAACACACTTGACCTCTAAACGGGTGAGGAATTTCCAATTTCGGCCACCAGGAGGTGCTATAGAACACGCCAATACAAACTCCAAAACTCACTGTATTACTCCACATTATCTACCTAAAGAAGAGAGAAAAAAACACAGAATCTGTTCTTTATATTAGTCACCACAATCTGCTGATCACCTCAATCCCCTGCAGTCATTTCCATGTCCGCTCATGCACACATTAAAGTGAGCCTGAGTGTGTGTGCGTGTGTCTGAGGCTACGCAGAAGGAAAAGAGTTTGTTTTCCTCCACGGGGAGAGCTGCATTCTAGAGCTGCACTTGGTGACAGATCCTGTCAGCGTTCTGCCGCTTAGTGCATCTGAGTGTGTCTGTGTGTATTAGAGGGACAGAGAGAGATGAAATGTTAGGGTTTCTAAGTGCAAATCCTTTTTTACTTAGTCTGTTAATATTATGATATGACAAGCAATATCCGCGAAAACTGAATCCCAACCAGGGGTACGTGTACTTAAGCAGGTCTTGGGTACTTTTTTGCTTTTGTGTTGTTAAATATCTATAGAACAGAAAGAAAAACTACTTAAAAGGTTATACAGTATAATCATAAAAAATTTATTAATTCATTTGCCAATAATATGCCACACAATATGAGAGAATACTGAATACAAATACACCACCGTTCAAAAGTTTGGGGTCAGTGAGTCTTTTTTGATGCATTCAATTTATCAGACTTTTACATAACTTTTTTTATAAAGAAAATTATGTTTCAAATTAATGCTGTTCTTTTGAACTTTCTGTTTGAAAAAGAAAATGTATCGCAGTTTCCACAAAAATATAAAGCAGCACGACTGTTGTAACCATTAATAATAATAATAAATGTTACCTGAGCAGTAAATTAGCATGTTATAATGATTTCTGAAGGATGATGCGACACTGAAGACTGGAGTAATGATGCGTAAAATTCATTTACATAAATAAATTACATATGAAAATGTATTAAAATAGAAAAATGCTATTTTAAATTGTAATAATATTCCAGTTTTAGCTGTATTTTTTTTTATCAAATAAATGCAGCCATGGTAAGCATAAGAGACTTCTTTCAAACACAAAGTCTTACAGACCCCAAACTTTCGATATTTTACATTCAAAACCATCCAATCATAAAAAAAAATGTAGTTCAGAAATAATTAAAAAACTGATAGTACCCCAGATGTACTTAATATTTTGCATGCTATGTATTTTTAAACTTATTGGAGTAATGTGGCGTTGGCATAACAACATGCTAATATTACACTATTGAAATAATTGAGTCGAGGCTCCTGTGTGCTTTAGATACAGACTGCTATTTGTATAACACATGGAGTTGTTACCTATGTAGAGCATTTCAAGTCAGTAACTTATGAGGGTTCATTCAGTTTGAGGCGCTAGAATAGAGCGTTAGAAGTAACACACTTGAGGTTATTTGAGCCATACCAATAGGGTCCAAAAGATGAAAATAAGTTGGGAAACGGCGCTCTAAAATGTCCTGATGTATTCTACCATCACTTTACATCTGAACTGGCCATTCATAATGCTGTATGATATTCAGAAAGATGTTCTAGTGAGACGCTGTAACCCTTAGTGTAGAGAGGCAGTGGGGCTGCTGGCCGTTTGCAGTTAGACGGTGCTTTGACTGCGACTCTAATTAGAGCTGGAGGAGAACACTGACACTTAATGAGGGGTGTAGGAGACGTATGCTCGCACACACACATAGACTGCAAGAGAATGTTGGAGAATATGCAAGTGTATGGAAATTAGCAAGAGAGGACAGCATACAGCCTGCGAACAAAGTCTTTGAGAATTGAAGTCAGAAGCCGTTGAAATTATTCTTTTTTTTTTTTCAGTGCTTTGCATAAAAACACAAATGTGATGAAAGAAAGAAGCTTACACCTCCAGCATGAAGAGGTGTGACTGTTTATTTCTGGTAGAAAAATAAGTAAAATCTGACAAAACCTCTATTTGGCGATTTCAAGGAGGCTCTTAGTTGGAAAATTTTGAATAATAATAATTCATTACATTTATATAGCGCTTTTCTCGGCATATAAAGCGCTTTACATATAAAGGGGAATCTCCTCAACCACCACCAATGTGCAGCATCCACCTGGATGATAAGACGGCAGCCATATTGCGCCAGAACGCCCACCACACACCGGCTTATTGGTGGAGAGGAGACAGAGTGATGAAGCCAATTATTATATATATATAATACTTATAAATAATCAATAGTAATACATTTATTTTTAATCCTGAAAATGCACAAAAAACTTCAATTCTTTAGGGTTAGTGTTTAGTCTGTAGTATTTATAATTATTTTTATATTGTTAAAAATTATTGTTTTAAATGATTTTGAAACCAGTCTCTTATGGTCACCAAGGCTGCATTTATTTGATTTGAATTTACAACTGTGAAATATTATGACAATTTAGAATGATTAATATCTTAATACATTTTCAAATGTAATTTATCCATGTGACCGTAAAGCTGAATTTTCAGCATCATTACTCCTCCGTCTTCAGTGTCACATGATCCTTCAGAAATCATTCTAATATGCTGATTTGCTGCTCAAGAAACACTTATGTTTATTATTAAATTTGAAAGCATTTGTGCTGATTCTTAGAAATCATGATGTATTTTTTTTCAGGATTCGTAATAACTTGGTTCAAAAGACCAGTATTTGTTTGAAAAAAACACTTTTGTTTCGATTGAATGCATCCTTGCTGAATAAAAGTACTCTATTTAAAAAAAAAAGAAATCTTACTGACCCCAAACTTTTTAATGGTACAGTAGTGTAGATTGCTAAGAAAATGTGTTTGTACTGCTTACTTATGCACTTTTTTTTCTTTCTTTTTTTACGATGGAGCAAACTCGATTATTTCATTACTGATTATGGTGTAAGCAATGGAAAAAACCTGGAGTGGACTATTTACAGTACGTATCTAGTACCTTGGTGTCATTGAGCTGGGCCAATCCAGTGCATGCGTTCGCCAACAGGAAATCACCGCTCAGAACGGCCATCTTGTTCCCAAACTGCATGTCTTTGAGGGGGCCATCCGAATTAGTCCACTCCTTCAGATTAACAATCCCACGATGCACCAGGAAGGCCGTGTGAATCAGCTCCGTGATCTCAGCCAAGTTCCGCTGACTGACAAAGAGAGAGAAAGAGAAATATTAAGAGTCTGATAGGAGAATTAGATCTATAAACAGTCCATATTCTATAGCACACTTTACACAGAAAGGAAGTGATTTTAGCCCAAATGTTCTTCTGAGGATCAAATAACCCAGAGAGAGTGTGAAGTGTCCTGGTGACCATAATGCACTTCACAAACTGCCAACTTCCACTGATTATCAGACGAGCCACATTATCACAACGCCATCACACGGACATTATAATCAAATGTTGATTTGGGTTCAGGACCATAATCAGCTTGAACCATTGAGGTCTCAGCGATAACCACCTTCCAGACACAAGAGAGAGACGTTAGCACTGATGACCACTTACCCCTCCTTCAGAGCGAGAGACAGGGAAAGAAAAGAGGCTGAGAGAATGAAGAAAAAGCGTCTTTGATGAAGGGATTCTCTTCAGTTTGGCAGCACGAGAGGTGCGCTGTGGCCTTTTCTGCTCTCACACACACGCATGCATGCTACTGCTTGTGTAATTACAATGCTCTGCAATAATTCTTGTTGTCATTAAATGCTGTTCATTAATGGACCATCTCCTGAGCTCAATCATCCCTATTGTGCAAAGAGCTCTCTTGTTCACAAATCCGCTGATCCTGGTCAGATTCACTTCAGTTGACACAGGCGCATGTGCTGAGTAAATACTGATCTGAGATGTTGATGTGATTTACAATGGATAAAGATGACTGGGGAAACTCAAACATACTTTACAGAAGAGTAATTGTATGCATCCAAAATCTCAGGTCAAGAGTTGTGGAGTTTACTTGTCCTTTTTATCTAGGTGAAGTGTCCACTTTTAAAAAAAAACCTATTCAATTCTGATTCATACCATTAACCCTACACTTTTCTCAATTAATATCCTGTTTACCACAGAAATGCATGTGATTATGGAAGTAAAATGTGTTGTGAGTGGCATTTCAAGTTAGAAGATGTTTTCTAGATAATGTTTGTGTTCTCAGACCTCGAAAAAGTCTCTAGGGCTATACTCACACGTGACACGGGTCTGACACTGAACAGGCCAAAATGTATTAAATGGGATATTTTAATTAAAATTACAAAATTACATTAAATGAAAAATTAAGACTAAATAAAAAAAGAAAGAATTAAAAATTTGCACTAAATAATAATAATAAAACAATTATTAAATATAGTGTGAAATAACCAAAATCATTATTTAACTAATTAAAATAAAATAAAATAAAAACAACTAAAACAAATTTAAATAATTAAAATTATAACGCAAACTGCCCCAAAACTCATTGAATGGGACATTTTAATTCTGATTTGTTTGTCACTGTAAAAAAAAAAAAAAAAAAAAAAAATTACAAATGCAAAAAATTATATTAAATAAAAAATGCAGTGTGACCAGTCTGAATTAGTGTGGGTGTTATCATCCATAATCATTCACCATCATTGACATGCTTAATTTCTATTAGGGTGGAAGACAATGAGTCCACAGAATGCCAATAATACAATTTCAGCCTTTTTCCGCCTCCTTGCCCCCGTTCTTAATTGATGTGTAATTTCACCGTAGCCTCCACGGAACATCAGGTTCATAATGATTGTCTCCATTTATTTAATTCAGATTAACATGCCAAGTTTGACTCTTTAAATGCCACATTTAAAAATTCATGCTAATACCTTAAAAAAAAAAAAGAATATTTGGGCCACATTCAGCTGCAGTGTGAATGTAGCCAAGGTGTGAGCGTGTGTGCGTGTGTGTCCTTCTCAGTCTCCTGTGGCTGCCAATATTGAGTTGCTGATTTGATACTCATTAGTAATAGTTATGCTATTCGTAAACAGCATTTTTGAATGAACAGTTTTCTGTCCTGGAATGATTCTTTATATATAGTCTTTGTCTCCTTCATCCTTGGACTGTCTTTAGTGTTTTGAAGGATTTGAATCAAAATCTAATTTTCCCCAAAATCTGCAGCTATGCCGTCTATGTTTTTTTGAAGTCAGTGGGAGGGGCAGCACAGGGAGTATAAATAGCCTCAGAACTCAGTTGCATAGCAACCGATGCCATGGCGCAGAGGGGTTCCGCCCCCTGACACGCCCCCTTTCTCAGCTTGCTCCAATTTCTCTGCCAATTTAACCCTGAAGCACAGTCAAGCGTCTGGCTGCAAGCTCACAGCAGATCACCTTAGAGGTCAGGGTGTCAGCTGACCAAAAGCATCACTAAACCGGTCACACAGAATCTCAGCAGGTGATGTTTTAATGAAAGATCATGAAAGATTGCAAACTTATGAAACAAGTTCACCTCTTAACACACACACACACACAGAATAAGACTTAAGACATTTTGGCCTGCTCTATTCAGCATGTGTATGTGATATATGAAACATATCTTGTTTTCAGAATTTGAACTGCTTCCCTCAGGTAGGCGATATAGAGTGCCCAAATGGAGGACTGTTAAAGCTTCTAGATCTTTTGTTTCAAATGCAGTTATAAGTGTAAATACTTATCTGAAACAAAGATAAAGGTACCGTGAACTTATAATAGTAGCTAGAAGTATTGTAAACGCTCGGGGTTTGTGATGTGATGTTTGTGATGTTTTTTTGTGATTTATTAAATTGTATGTTAGGAGGTTTTGACACTGCTAAAATTGCCCTGCAAAGTGACAAATATAGATTTTTACTACTACTACTACTATATACAGTATATATTAATTAAATATGAGTTATATATTATTAGGGCTGCAACAACTAATCGATAAAATCGATTATAATCGATTATGAAAATCGTTGTCAACGAATGTCATTATCGATTAGTTGGTCTGCTTACGTCACGGGGAGCGTTTACTGGTACGCACACACACGCAAGGTCTCTCTCCCTCAGGCGCTCTGCCGAGCGCGCGCGCTACACGGTTTGGAGCAGTCTCTTATGTCTCGCATGCGCGCTCTTGCTTGCGCGCTCTAGATTTCGCGAGTTTGAACTAATTCGCGGGCATCAGGGAGCCGCAATCAATATGCGGGAGACTCCCGGGACTTCCGGGATGTCTGTATTTTGTCTCGAGCATCAGGTTGTGTAATCAGTTCGCTCCCAACGTAAGTGATGGATTAAAATAGCGCTACCGCAGAAATAGGTTAAATTAAAACGGTGTTTACAAAGTGAAGCATTAAATACAAAGGCAGTTAATAACAGCAGCAGTAACATATTGTTTTTTAGTCACTGTACTCAGTGGTTTTCAGCGAATGCTTGTGCACTAATGCATAATTTCTCCTGTCCTTTACTCAAGCCTGTTAGCTTGCTGGGTAACGTTACCTCCATTCCGTTCTCTTTTTATAGCATTTGTCTACTAAGTTTTAATTGTTTTTCAAACGCGATCTACTGCGGCTCTACATTCACACAATTGTTTTCAGTCTTTCTATATTTATTTAATCAATTTATCCTTATATTATATTATTTTCTATATTATATATATAATATATATTATATTCTTTATCCTTATATTCCTTATATATAATTAATTTTAAATAAAAATTAAATGAATTATATATTTTAGATGTTTTTAGTTTGTTTTTAGTTCAGATATTCACATCTGAACAACATGTCTGTGTAAATTTGTTTTAACAAAAATTTTGTTAAAACATAATATGTTGGATATCATTTATAACAATAATCATGTTTGTCAACTTGCCATCAGCAATTATCATTAAAAACAATGCAAATATTGATATTAGTAAAACTCAATGTGTGGCTTTTGCACTTTTTAAAGTACACTTTTACACATAAATACCCTGATTTACGGTTTTATTTAGTTATAATAAAAAAAAAATCTAATTTAATTTCTATCCGATTAATCGATTAATCGAAAAAATAATCGTCCGATTAATCGATTATCAAAATAATCGTTAGTTGCAGCCCTATATATTATACAGAAATTTGGGGTCGGTAAGATTTTTTTTCTAGTTTTTGAAAGAAGTATCTTATGCTCACCAATGCTGCATTTAATTGATCAACAAAACAGTAAAAACAGTAATATTTTGAAATATTATTACAATTTAAAAGAACCATTTTCTATTTGAACACATTTGAAAATGTAATTTATTCCTGTGATGGCAAAGCTGAATTTTCAGCATCATTACTCCAGTATTCAGAGTCACATCATCCTTTAAAAAAATCATCATGTTTTGGAAATTTAATTTATATCTTGGTCTTTCCATCCAGCATTTTTATGTGGAATCCCATAATTTGCATTAAAATATGTCAATGGAAAACCAAATGTCAGAACCACCTAAAGAAACAGACAGGATCCCATAATGTCTAATGATCTAAAACAAATTCAAGAAAACTCAACCAACAAACATTTAGTGACTCCAATGCCTATTTTCCAATGCTTAAAGCCAAAGTCTGCTGAATGTCACACGTGTTCCACAACATACCTTTAAAAGAAATGTCGCGCAATTATTCAAACAGATGTCTCTCTCTGCGAAATGCACTTGTGCACGTATGCGATCAAACACACCCACTAACCATGAGCATTTCTATCAAAAGAGAACACACACACTTACCATCCGCCTGACATGCACACACAACCACACAACACTGTGTGTGTGTGAGAGAAAGTGACTCGAAGGGACATTTTACAAATGCTGCATGTCAAGGAGGAGGAGAGCAGCACAGCAATTCATCCATCACCACCATCAAACACACCTCTAACCAGGAACGAGAGAGCGAAAGGTGTCATCGGAGGAGGGAGAGAAGGGGGGAAGTTGAAAGGAAAGAGAGACGGCCGACAAAGAAATAGAACAAAACAGAAAGGGGGAGAGAAAAAGCTTTAGTACATGTATGTGAGAAAAAGGTAGCCTAACTATCACAGAAATGTTTATTCTTTACTCACCCTCATGTTGTTTCAAATCATGTGACTTCTATTTTTCTGCTTAACACAAAAGGAGAATTTTTCTGGTGTATAACGGTTATGAAAAAAAGTGATCCATCATACATCATATTTAAAGCCCCCTCTAGTTAACTATTAACAGAATCACTGATTCATAGAGTTGAACAGGTCAGTCATTCAGAATCATTCATTGTGAAACAGATCAGCTGATTCATTTAAAAGAACAGATTCAAAAGAACGTCTGATTCATGAACAAATCAGAACTACTTCTCTCTATGATTTTGGTCTATTAGTCACAAAATTATACTTTTAAGGTGGGGGTTTTTTTTCAGGATATTGTTCAAAAATTCCCTTCTTGCATTCAACGGAAGAATTAAGTCACACAGATGTAAATCATTTTTGTTGGGTGAACTTTCTCTTAAAATTTGTGGGTTTCACCAACAGTCACCTCACCCTTTTTTAACACACACACACACACACACACACACACACACACACACACACACACACACACACACACACACAATGGGTCAGCCCTGAGTATTACAAGTCTCAGGGCAACTACATCACCATCTTGTTTCCATGACACCCACATCCCAGCTGTGGAACTACTGTATGAGGTCACTTCCTGTTTGGAGGAAAACGTGGGGTTGTAGAAACAAGAGAACAAGGGGAAATATATAGAAGTGTAGAGATTAGTGCCGGTCCCTCCTCTCACTTGCTTTGACACTCTCTTTCCCCGCTCGCTGAGAGAGAAAGAGTTCATTCAGACAGCTTACACACACATACACATACACACATGCTGCCAAGTACAACAGCCGTTTCTGGTAACTCCCTGGCACTGCAGCCAAAGGACTCGCACACACACACCAGCCTGTTTAGAGCAAGAGTCCTTCAGAGGCGCAGCGGTGGAAGTGGCTGCACGAGTGTGTGTGCTGCGTGTGTGTTCATTTCGTGTCCTTAACTGGACATAATTTTCCCTGCACGCCTTCATATCCTGTTTCCCGATGATCTGTCTATTAAATGCGCACATGCAACAACATGGTGGTTACTATTTCCAATAAACTTTATTCTCTCAGAATTCAATGCAATGTTTTTAAAACAAAACAAGTCAGGTTTTTTTACTTCTGGAAAGAGAAAGCGGCTACATTTCTAATTGGCCACAGGTGAAATCTGAACCTCATCGTCTCAGAAATAAAATCTTCAGGAGCCTGTAGCGTTCTAGGTGTCCAAATGAAAAACTTCTCTAAACCTGATGCCCAGATACCAGTCAAGCATACGTTGTGATTTTTAAAAATGATTATTAATCTCTCTCCACCTTTCGCACCAACAAACGCCCACAAGCGGCCACTTATACACTGACATCAAATACTTTTGGGAAGTTGACATGTCCTGCGGTGTGACATGGTATACTCCTAAAACTGACATGCTATAGTACATCTACAACTACTGTAGACAGCGGTCTGTAAAACTAAATAATTGACATACAATATTAAATCGTCAATATGAAAATAGAGCTAGAACTAAAACCACAACCTTCATAAGATCCTTCATAAGGGTGTGGATTTCAGCAGGCAAACTTTATTTAAAGAGTTGAAGACAACTTTAACAAACAGTGTCTGCTGAAATATAATACCCACAAGTGTGTTAGATTTATTCCAGAGACTGCAAAGTCTTCTCCACAGAACAGCAGAGGTGATAACTATATATTTTTGATTGCTTAAACAACATTTTCCAATACTTTTGTAATAATTATGACCTTTCTTGACCTTGAAAGCCTGCATGGAATACTTGTACTTTTAAAATGCATTTGTCACAACAGCAGACAAAGAAGATATATGAAATAAAAGTCATTGAAACTATTTAATTTGTTTTATGCTTTATAACATCTGGCTTTTTATACAGCATGATATAGTGAGAATATGGAGGAAATAATACCTCAAGTTTATCCAGAGACCCAAATTAAGTGAAAATATGCAATTTGATCCAGATATTGTTATTTACAGGGCCAAAAAGAAAGATAATATTCTAATAGCTTGTAATGTGAATCAATGAGATGTTTGTAACAGTATAGCATACTACTTACATCAAATGCATATAAATATCAGTTGTTGCTCTGTCTCTCCCAATAATATGTCTGTGTAAGAGATAATATTTAAATTCTTAGTTTTATGATCAAAGCTCTGTAGTTTTAATTGTGTGTGTGTGTGTGGGGGGGGGGGGGGGGGTCAAAGCATGTAATGCAATGCAATACAATGATGACAGAGATGTACAACTTAAATGTTCCTCTAAAGCCAGTTTTATCATCAAGTAAACCCAAGTTGCTGTAAGTCCAGTAAATTTTCATCTTAAAATATTACTAACAATATAAAATTTATTCTTACATTTACTTTATAAAAATCAAGATTTCCCAGGGAAAAGACACACGACGATCTGAAGGTGAGCACTTTTAGAAATATCTTAAAATTGTGTGCGACAGGTATATAATTTAGAGGACTTAGAAATGAACGCATCTATAGATATGATACAGCAGGTTTATTAGGGTTAAAAATGGTGACCAAGTCCATGAACTTGAAAACTAGAAATGTCCATTCATAGCAAACTGCATATACTTTTCTCTTGTCTAACACACATTTTTCTGCCCGGTCTCCTTCCCTCTCTCAATTTCTCTGAGACTGTGTATGGTAGCAATCATTTCTCACTATTGGCCAAAGCTAGAAGCAGTTAGGAGTCCCATGGCTCTGAGAGAGAAAGGCATCTCTTTACCTGGGGTAGATGCCGCTGATCATACTGTCATGAATCGGGTCGCTGGTACTGGGACTTGGACCGGCTGCTTTGGACATTAGCAGCACCACAAGACCACGCATCTGTAGATTATTCCGGCTGTCGAACACAAACCCTCTATGTATAAAAACAACAAAAAACAAAACACAGGATTACATTTCACATAACATAAAAAATAAATGATAATATATTTCATATTTTTATGACAAATCCCAAGCAGAAACCCACTGATTATTTAAAAAAAAAAACTCAAAAACTTTAATTTAATTTTAACTTTAAAAAATGTAATAAATACAATACCGTAAAACAATTTAGGGTTGGTAAGATTTTTTTAAGTCTCTTCTGCTCGCCAAGTCTGCATTTATTTGATCAAAAATACAGTGAAAAACAGTACTATACAGTGAAAAACTAGTACTAACAGTACAGTACAGTACTACTATAATGTGAAATATTACCATTTTAAATAACTGTTTTCTATTTCAATATATTTTAAAATGTTATTTATTCTTGTGATTTTTTTTAAGAACAAAACAACAGCTGATTCCTTTTTGTTTTCCAAAGTGTTCCAAGACAACTTTACATTTGAGATCAATTAATAAGTCAGGTTAACTGTTGCAGGCACTATTAGTTCTCATTTAGAAGGGTTTGATGGGGAGCCGCAGCATTAAGTGCAATGAAGAGCAGAAATGTGATTCATCAACTAATTACATGATCCTACGCAACCAAGATTGCAGATTTCTCCAGGATCTGCTCTAAGGCAGTGTTCTGCTCACTCCTGATGGGACAGACTGAATCACTGAAATTATACTTGCCCTCAAGGCATATAGAAAGAGCCACAATAAAGAAAAAAGTCATTATTTAATATTTATATGTTGTTAAATGAATCAAACGATGCCATATATATCTTATCAAATATATACAACCGTCTAAAAATTTAAGAAAACTTTAAATTTCTTCTGAGGTCAACATGGGTCAGGATCTGTCTAAACCTGTTGAAAGTTAAAAAAAAATTTTTTTATATATATATATATATATATATATATAGACTTAAAATAGACATAAAATAAATGGAGTTATATTGAATGAGGGTCCCAAGATGTATCTTGGGACTACGGTATATTCACACAGTGTTTGGAATTGACAACCGTATTTACTAGCAGGTGTGACTCTCAAAATATCCTGTTCCTACAACAGCAGCCAGGAACAGCTTGAATACTGTCTGTGTGAATCCCCATTTCTATTCTCATCATAGCCGTAAATATCACGTGTAACCATAGTGACTGTGGCTAAAGTAAATATAAAACATTAAAGGGTTAACCAAATTCCATCAAAATTGGGCCATAAAATTCAATTCAGTATAACTATACTGTGTTAACCATAAATCACCTAAAACTGGATTGACTTCTTGGACCAATTAATATAAGGTTATAAACAGTAACGCGACGCGAGCACAAAGCTTATACACATCCGTCTTGCGCGTGTTTATATAGAAAAGCAATGGGAAAGCAGGGTATAGCTTTTACTAATCGAATAACTATCTGATGCACCGATTACAATTTTCTAGGCCGGTTCCGATTTTTCATTGAGTTAGACCTGCCGATACCGATTTCATTTTTTCTAATCACTTTACAGAACACACAAATATTTATTTTCTCTCTTTTCTTTAGTAGAACATTTTACATAGAACATTTTTTAACAGTAATCGCTATAAAATAGAACTATTATTACTCCTGGTGTGGGAAATTCACACACATCTAAAGTGCAGTGTTATGGAAGAACCATTTCCTTCTTTTCACATCCAATATCCAACTAAAAAAATGTGTTCATTTCAAAAAGAAAATTAATTTTCTTTTCTGACATAGCCTACTCCAGTTCTTGTTAAAACGCCAGACATGCAAATTCTGTGCATTTTGGACACTTTTTGTTTGAAATCATATTTATTTTGTCCATCAAAAGTGGGCTTTCACTTTAATTGAGCGTGAGCAGTGCAGCAAAAATAGACTCTGCGCCGAAACCCGCGCTTCACTGCTGCTCACGCGACGCTCCTGCTCGATGCTCGCACGCTGCTCCTGCTCCCAGTGTGAATGCACTCATTGATTAACTTGCACGCCGAAAAAGATACGCGCTGCTCACGCTTGCGGTGTGAAACGGCCGTAATTCACGAGGTTTCCTACATGTGCGTTCAGTGTGATGCTGATGTTGTGCGATGTTAATCATGCGGCGCCAGAGTGCATTTGACCGGCATAAAATTGCTATTTCAGACTAACCAGCCGGTCGCCGGTCATGGCCGATCACGTGAAAATCAGCCATTTCCGGTCACCAGCCAATCCAATCGGTGCATCTAGGTTCCATTTCCACTCCGTAAAACGAATATAAATCCGATCTTAAATTGTCGCGCTATTTGCAAATTTAACGAAAACGAAATTTAAGACAACGAAATCAACAGATGAGCTGAATTTTATTTATCATCAGCTAATTTTAAGATCAAAGGCCACAACAGGAGAGAGAGAGAGCGGCTTCAGCACTGGTAAAATCATAGTCTCACTATTTTTAATGAAGATGATTGTGTCAAGCGTAAGCGAATTACTTTCTGTTTCATTTGCGTCTGTTTGCGTGTCGGCTCGCTGAAGATATCTGAAATCGCCCCCTAAACCCTCATTCACTATTCCCTACGTTAGTCCACTAATACTGTTCACTTGAAGGAGTGAATGAAAAGGAGTGAGCGAATTCGAACAGCCATTGAGCGTACATCGGTTGTAGGCCTACACTCGTTTTTGCAGTGCAATGTGGGATTGAATAAGTGCACTCAATAACGTCCACTATGGTTTCGGACACCACTACAAATGTCTGTCCCCTCAAATAACACCTTAGCCTATTTGAGGGTATAGGGGGCAATTTCGGATTCAGCCATACTCCGCTGTAGTAGCTCCATCAAATTACACTATAATAACATGTCATAGCCTATGACACACTCTCACACATTTATTTTTTAACATTTTTGGAGGAGTTAAATTTACATATGTGGTTTCAACAACCAGATGCATTTACAATTGTCCAGTCTGGAATGCGTCTCAGACCACCTCCTGAAGTGGTTTGAGTGATCGGATTTAAATCCATCTCGAACGCGTTTGGGACGGCACGTACACCTGGTCTATTCACAATTGGATAGCTATCCGATTAGAGAAAACGCATGAAGTAACCAGGTTTAAACAGGCCCTAAAAACACAGGCCTAATGAACACCTTAAACACATGACAACACCCTAGCATTATGATGGTGACTTTTTCACATGCAAGAACCATAAACCACTTAAATTTTCTTCATAAAATGTAAAACAAAACAAAAAACCGGGGGAATAGTTTAATATAGGGCCTTTCACACAGAAAGCATTTTTATATTTAAAAAAATCGAGACGAAGAGTAGCCCAGTGGAAGGGAAAACCCCAAGGTCTACAGAATTTTTTTTTTAAAGTTGAACTTGAACATTTTTAGAACGCTGCATCACACGTCAGACACAAGTGCAACAGTGAAACATACATTTAGAGACAAACAGAAAAGCAGTGCTGTGTAGAATGTAAAAAATGTGTTATGGGTGAACGGGACAAATTCTGTCATCTGGGAACATTATGAAAATATACGTTTCTAGTATGTGAGTGTGTTATCAAGTGTGTGACGTCGGGCCGCCTCACTGTATCCTAATTGTGTTTAAATTAAATGCACGGTGCCAAACTAATGAGCCAGCATGTCATTGCAATACAGTCTCGCCCTCTTTTCACTCCCCATCTCTCCATCTTTCACTGTCTCTCTCTCTCTCAATGGCTCAGGAAATAGACACAAAGACACTCACAGGCTTGTTAATCACAGCTCCTCGAGGGGGTCTTGAAGGCAGAGGTCATCACTGTTATGAGCTGGCCTGCCTTTCAACATCATGATTAATTTGCATCTGTATGACAGTTGGTGGCTGGTTCTGTGCAAAGGCGTCCAAACCCCACCGACCCTTTACTCAGGTCTATTATCTGTTTAAAATATACGTAATACAAATAACTTTCTTTCTTATAATTGCCTCCTAATGTCACAGCAGCACAAAGGGCCTCTTTCATCTGAGACAAAGATTCTGCATTTTGATCATTTTAGAGACACTTTCAACCAACACTCAGGTTGCAACTTTTTAAAATCCCAATCCTTTTTAAAAGGAAAGTTGTCAGAAACGCAGACGCGCAATCTATCCATAATATAAAAAATTCTTTGTATATTCTACTAAATAAATTGTAAGAGCACCCTGCAATACTATTACGAACCCACCAATTGCAAAATAAAAAAAGTTAATAAATTAATAACAAAAATATGAATCTCTGATGCCAGAGGAGAATGGCCAGACTGGTTTGAGCTGATAGAAAGGCAACAGTAACTCAAATAACCACTTGTTACAACCGAGGTCTGCAGAAGAGCATCTCTGAACGTACAACCTGTTGAACCTTGAAGCAGACGGGCAACAGAAACAGAAGACACACCGGGTGACACTCCTGTCAGCTAAGAACAGGAAACTGAGCATACAATTCACACGGGCTCACCAATATTGGACAATAGAAGATTGGAAAAACATTGCCTGGTCTCAAGTCTCGATTTCTGCTGTGACATTAAGATGGTAGGGTCAGAATTAGGCGTAAACAACATAAGAGTAGTGATCCATCCTGCCGTGTATCATCGGTTCAGGCTGTTGCTGGTGTTGTAATGGTGTGAGGAATACATTCTTGGCATACTTTGGACCCCCTATTATCGATAGAGCATTGTTTAAACCCTAGTGAAAAAAATATGCTAAGTATACTTGCAGCCAGACTAATTTATTATACTTCAAGTGTGTTAATGATTAGTTAACTTGAAGTGTGCTAATTTGAAACAACTAATTTTGTACTAAGTATATTTTAGTTGTAATTAAATTGTAGTAAAGCATAACTTTAAGTGTATGTAGTGTACTTTTATGTGCTAAATTGCAAGTATACTTAAAGTATGCCTGAAGAGGCACTAATTACATGCTTGATTAGTGATATTAAAGTGTACTTTATTTGTGTTACAAGTACATTACGAGGGTCTTCGAAACAAAAAAGCAATATACCATAAGTGTATATATATATATATACATAGAGAGAGAGAGAGAGAGAGAGAGATTTTTTAAAGATTTATTTTCTGCCTTTTTGCCTTTTATTAAGATTGGACAATAGCTACACAGGAAGGGAGAAGGGAGAGAGAGGGGGGGGTGGGATCAGGAAAGGTCCACGAGCCAAGACTCAAACTCGGGTCGTCCGAAGCACAACGGCTACATGTCGGCACACTAACCCACGAGGCTATCAGCGCCGACCATAAGTCTATTATATTTTAATAAGAAGTATATGCTCAGTAATACCTTTGGCTTATTCCAAATACTACAAATTGCACACTTTGTCTTCAATAACAAATGCACATTAATAAACAAAACAAAAAACTTTGCACAAAATACTATTTTATACTACAATGTATTTTGAAAGTACACTTTCAATGCATTGTTACAATGATCATTTCCAGCATACTGTCAGGGCTCTCAAGTTTTATCAAAAGTTTAGAGTGAGATTTAGGGGAGGAGCCACCCAAATATTTGCAGCAGCGGTCCCTCGACCCAACCAAATTCGCCTCAATTTTTGCTAGCAGTTCAATTTTGCCTATTGTTCATAATTGACCAGCACAAATGGAAAGTATAACAATTGTTAAATCTAATAAAAAGACAAATTCATCCAAATATAATGAATAGTTATATTTTAAAAAAGACAAATTTATTGAACAATAAAAATAAATTTGACCCCAAACAAGCCAACTGAACATCAGTGCTCAATGTATATAACATTGTGTCATAACAACTTTCCCTGAGCATGTAAAATTTCTCAATGGTTGTGATGATGATTAAGAACTTTTTGGCTTTTTGAGGATTAAAAAAAGTGAATGGATTTTTTTCATTGCATGGTGATTGTGTCCACACACTGCAAAGACACATTTATTTGCAAATACCATATAAAAGTATGTATTTTGCATCCGATGACCCTTTTAAAAGCAGTTGGAGAGTTTTTGAATGCATCAAAAATAATTTAGCACGAATTTGGCTATACTCCTCAACATTAGCTCTCACTATCTTTGATCACAGGCAAGAGATATCGTCCAGGAATCGTAAAATCAAAATGCTAAAAAATATAAATAAATAAATGAAGATGTCTGCAAACCGCATTCATCAGATCGTGCTCTTTCAACTTCCACTCCGTGTGTGCGCGACCTGCGCGTGTTGTCTAGTAACGAACGTGCTTGCAGCGGGAACACATAATTTACCCGGAAACAACTAATTCTAATTTCTGATTGGCTGGTAGCTAGCATTTAACTCTGTATAACTCGAGACAGATGCTATGAACTCTGCAGAGAACTTCCCTCCGTTTGCCTGCGCCTCGTCCATTAATTGTATAGCGGGATATGGCGTTATTTTTTAGTCAAAAGTTATGAGCGTGTAAGACATGCTCACGAGCACATTATGTTATTTCACACGCGCAAAAATGAACCTTCAGCTGGCATGATAAAAGTACTCGCGCACAAATTCAACAATCGAGAGGTGTACAGGTAGCTGCGAGCGAGCGCCTGGCCTGACTCTGACTTCCTGTAATGAGAGCTGTCCATCAAGGTACAAAGATGTCCCTGTGATGGCGATTACGATGAAAGTGACCAATCATAAGAGGGTCAGTGCCCTCCTTGGTTTCCGCCCCCAAATTGTCAAAAGTCATGTAGACTAAAGGGAGCAGAAATCAGCTGAGCGAGCAGAAATCCACTGCGCGAGCAAAACAGCACTCCGCGAGGAGAAGCCCGCTGCGCGCGAGCAGGATTCCACTGTACAAGCAGAGTTAACCTATGAGAGTATGCCAGGCGCTCGTTCGCAGCTACCTGTACACCTCTCGGTTGTTGAATTTGTGCGAGAGTACTTTTATCATGCCAGCTGAAGGTTCATTTTTGCGCGTGTGAAATAACATAATGTGCTCGTGAGCATGTCTTACACGCTCATAACTTTTGACTAAAAAATAACGCCATAGCGGAACAAGTTCCCTTACTCCTCAGCGTGAGAAATACAAGGTGTGGCGTGTGAAGGGGTTGAAATGCGTGTGTCTCACGCCCAATGCGTGAGACTTGAGAGCCCTGATACTGTAGTTAAAATATACCTCAAATATATTTTTAATAAAGTGCAAATAAATACACTTTAAAAAATAAACTGATTTTTCACTTCAAGTATATTTTTCTAAAATATATTTTTAGAAAATACACTGAAGTACAACTATATTAAAAGTAAAACTGTTAAAAGTTTTAAAAATAGGTAAAAGCATGATGCTAATATACTTTTATATATTTAAAGATAGTAAAAAAAATGTGTTAGCATATTTGCAATGTAGTATTCAAAAAGGGAATATAATTCAAATACAATAAAGTATACTTTTTTTCACTAGGGAACTTTAACAGTTCAAACGCTGTTGCTAATCATTTTCATCCCTTTATGACCAGTGTACCCATCTTCTGATGGCTACCTCCAGCAGGATAACATGTCAATTCTTGAACATGACAATGAGTTCAAATACTCAAATGGCCTCCACACTCACTAGATCTCAATACAATAGAGCACCTTTAGGATGTGGTGGAACGGGAAATTCACATCATGGATGTCCAGTCGACAAATCTGCAGCAACTGCGTGTCAATATGGAGCAAAATCTCTAAGGAATGTTTCCAACACCTTGTTAAATCTATGCCACAAAGAATTAAGGCAGTTCTGAAGGTGAAAGGGGGTCCAACCCAGCATTAGCAAGGTGTACATGTACATAATAAAGTGGCCGGTGAGTGTTGAAAAACAATAGAAAAGCAGTGCGGCGGAATGCAAAAATGTGTTCTGTGTGAGCGGCCCCTAATAGTTCTATAATAACCTGCTGTTTAGTGAGTGAACAAGGCATCTGAGCCGTTTCAGTGAGGAAGTGAACGGTCTGAGTGATTAAATCCATCAGTCCACCAGTTGAGCGTTTCATTGGCAAATTGGGCTGAATCTTGTGCTGTATGTTTGATTTTGTGTGGAGTTATTAAGGACAACTCAATAGAGAGTTTAAATCCAGACTGTTATTAATCTGATGTAGTGATGTACATATCACAAGCGTTCCTGAGCTACAATAGTCTCTGGTTGCTGGGCAATGAGGCATAATGCAGTTCCTGTGACGACAAAGGCTGTAATCCCGTCTCCAGGCAGAGAGTCACTTGTCATGAATCACAACTGTGGTAATCGAGATGAGATGACACCTAGACACGCCCACTACCAAAAAGCCCAGAGAGAGAGAGAGAGAGAGAGAGAGAGGGAGAGAGAGAGAGAGGGAGAGAGAGGTGGGCAGGATATATCATGACAGAATGAATAAAGGAGAGACTAGAGACATTTAAGGTACAAACGAGAAATAGAAATACAGAAAAGTGGCTTATAGCAGGGGAATCAATGAGTGTGGTTACATATATCATCTTACATAGATTATGCTTAAAAATAACCCAATACCGGGTAGGTCATGTAATCGTCGTAAACTGTATTCTCAAGGAAAATGCAAGTAGGTAGGAAAATGATGAAATTTGGTACACTTGAAATGATGGTAATGAATAGTAATCTGACCAATTTTGGAGTTTCTAGGACCAACTCTATAGCGCCACCACCAGTTAAAAAAATTCACATTTGAAAAATAATAACTTTTGAACCCTTTGACCTAGAAAAATTCAACTTAGTACACCTGATTCCTCTCATCATGTTGATCACATTCAACATCTTACATTAAGACTCCGCCCATTACAGTAGTGGACATTTTGAAAAGTACACAGAGCTGCACAGACACAGACTAAACAGATTTTCTTATACATTTTTGTTCAAAAGTTATGATATCGCAAAGTTAACGCGGTCGACCCAAAATTGGTTCAGAGGCTTTATCTCAGCTAAACTTTGATCACTCGAAACCATAATTGGTACGCTTCAGAACCAGAACTCATCAGCACCACCTACAAGTCATGAGATCTAAAAAATGTCTATGTTTGCTCATAACTTTTGAACAGTTTGTGAGAACTCATTCATTAATCATTATCGTGGTGTTTATGGATTCCTTGTGTCATGCCGAATGGGAGGATGCTGATTTGGCCAGGATCGGATGAACCATTGGACCGCCATTTTGAATTTTATCATAAATTTTTTATATCTTTTAAATGATTTGACATATCGGCAGGTATCATCATCGGCATGTCCTGAAGGGTACCTGATAAGTTTGAACAAAGCGCCACCTAGTGTTCCAGAGATACGTTTTTGGCAAAAACAATTATAACTTTTGATTTATGTCATTATGTTACTTTTATGCCAAATCCACCAATATCTCATTTGTCATTTTCCAACAATGCAACTGTCTGCTATATAGAAGCAAATGAAAAACATTTTTTTCACTATATTTGTGATATTCGCTACCGTTCCAGAGAAATATCTCTCCAAATTTGACCCTGCCTGTGTTTGTTGCCTAAAGCTAGTAAGCTTAGCATGCTAATTTGTTAGAATGCTAACCAGTTGCCATTCTTACAAATGTTGCTCTTCGGCTATCAGGTTAACCATAAGCTACATTAGCATTAAGTTAGCTTAGCATGCTAATCTGGTTAAAATTTTTAAATAAAGCTTTTGTGTGCTCACACTAAAGGCTCTCCTCTGCAACCTGGTGAATCAGCGTCAACTGAGTGGAGCAATGTGTAATGCCACAACCCCAGAACCCTTTAGGTCATGGGTTTGAATCCTGTGTCACAGGATTCTGCAGGATTGCCGAGACCACAAGAGGTACTCTCATATGGTGAAAACTCCAAATTGTTAATGATATGCCAAATACATTCAAGAGTTTATTTGGCTCTCTGTTGAAACTGTTCTTTTCCCTCATTTAAAAATGTTAATTCTCACCTTGAATCACTCTTCCATATTAAAACAACAAGGCTGTGAAACATTAAGCTTAGCTACAGATTTTCCAACCAAATGCATGTTTAAATTTGTGTTTAAACCATTATTACCCAAACCATTTTACCAATGTTCTATCAAAACATATTTTTAAAGAATTTACAGATTTCAACATCAACATACAAAGTAACTTTAAAAACCAAAGTATTTTTGCTACTTTTTGAACCCATTGATCTCATCATGCTGATCACCTTCAACATCTTACATTTTAAAGTAAGAATACTTTGTAAGAATACAAAGTAAGGATACTTTGGTTTTTAAAGTTGCTTTTAAAGTTTTTAAACCAAAATATTTTTAAACTACTTTTTGAACCTATGGAACTATTGGAAGGGCTTGGCCCCGTGATGGCTGCTTGCAGCTATATTATTTTTATTATTTTTGTAAATAACTCCACTTAGCTTTAATTTATTTTTACTTCCGTTTTTTGTAATTTTAGTACTTAAACTTATTAAACTTAAGAGAATGTTACTGATCAACTGCATGAACTTCAATTGTTGACTCCTTTCTTGTTCCGCAGCAAATCGCGGGACCCGCACTGTATTTTTTGACCGCCCACTTCCACCTGCAGCAAAGGTAAAACCGACCCACTCCCGCGAGATTTGCATTGATGTCTAAATGTAAAAAATACCATGTATACATGTTTTTCCCTGTGTTTCCCTTTGGTGTTAATGAGTTGGTTTTTGTTAGCTCTGTCTTGCGTTGTTCATGTAAACGTAATCAATCAAACAGCCCTCATATACACCAGGTCACATCCCAAGATGTGAAAGACCATCCCGTTGAACAATTCACAGGTTTTTAACATCGTACTGTGCACCAGCCATGTTGCCTTTAGCTAACATTTTAAAAACACTGATAGAAAGGTCAGACTAGAGAAGTATAAAATAATCTGGTCACATCCACTGCCCAGAAACACACACACACAATCAGACAGAAACTGCATCTCAAAACATGCACACAAACACACACATCATTAAATCACAAACTCACTCTACTGCAAAGTGAGGAAAAGGGAGTCATTAAAACAAGACGAGTGGTGATAAGAAATTATTGGAAAGAGGGCATGAAAGAGTGATGGAACGTTACAGACCAGCTGGAAAGTGTTTATGTCCCTCACGAACAAGGAGTGTGCAGTGAAGTAAATTTAATATGTGTGTGAAACATTTTCAAGGGGCTGTTCACACAGGACGCCGTTTTTTGGTTAGCCAATGAAAACATGAGCTAGATTGATTATATTTGGGGGGGGTCCACATCTTGCACCATGAGCAATGCATTGTTATGATGCTATGTCAAGATACAATTTGTGTCACAGGGGATAAATGCCAGTCATAAAATAATGGGCCAATCAAATAAATCTGGGGGTGGGATGAGCATATTTACATATTTATAAGCATATTTACAAGTATACAGACCAGTGGTTCTCATCCAGGGTCCGGAGCCCACTAGGGGCTCTTAACAAACCCCCAAGAGGGCTTGAGAGGGGATTTTAAATAAAAGAAAACAAGCATTAAAATGAGCTAAAACAACAACAAAAACATATTTCTTAGCATTTTGTTATTTTTATAACGAACATATGTCTTTCTAGTTATACCGAGCTCTAAAATATTTTATTAGGGGGATCACATCCAATTCATATATTGTTAACATCTTTTTTTTTTTAAATACACTATGCTTCATCTAGTTGCTTTAACCACGTTAGTGTGTCCTGTGTGAACGACCCCTAAAAGCTAAAAAAGAAAACTGCTGTAAATATCAATCAAAACGCCACAGCGAATGACGTCATTGGGAAAATGTGACATTACATCACTGCACTCTGTTCTTCTGGAATATAATGTGTATGCAGCAGGGCTGTCACTTTAATACATGGAGACTGAGACAATATTTTTTGGGTGGGCCCAATTACTTTTTCGGGTTTTCGAACTGGGGTCCGTGGAAAAGTTTAGAGAAAAAAAGTGTAAAATAAATAAATAAATAAATAATAATAATATAATCAAAATGTAAATAAATTAATAATAGTACAGCACTACAAGGTGCGGAAAAATATAATAATGTGACGTAATAGATACTAAATATTTTCCATATAATATTTTATTTGTAATATTATTTTTTCACAGTCTAAATTGAGTCTTTATACAAAAACCTAAATAGATTCCTTTAAAATTTTAGGATGGCGGTCTTTCGCCATAAAAGATTGAAAAGCCCTGCCATAGAGGACCTCAGTGAGACCACCCTGTCACAGTGCCTGTGTATGTGTGTGGAGAAAAACATATCTGTGTGTGGAACTGTGAAGGTCTTCCCCCCCCTGACGTGTCACAGACATCTCCGCAAGCTCTTGCCGCAACCGCAAACTGCTCTGAACTTCGCTGAGGTCTGTGTTTTTTTAAAAGAATGAACCGAAAGGCAAAGCGGAACGTGAGCTGGCATTGCCCGACTCGCCAGCCTGCAATTGTGCATATAAATATCTGTGGCGCGTCTTAGGAGACGGCTGAATCTGCACTGATGCTGAGGAGAGAAGACAGGGTCCCCTCCCAAATGGACTGTCATATCAGATTTAGGTGTATAGGTTATTACACCCTTGGGCTACTGTTTCCAGCAGTGTCGTCTGGATGGGCCGGATTGAGTTTCCGAACTCTCTCTGCCTCTAAAACCTAGCGCGCACACACAAACACTCAGTCTTTATTTCCTCTTAAAACTTTCTTTATGTCATTCAGTTAGACAGCACTCAGGTGAAAAAAGTTCAAGGGATAGTTCACCCAAAAAAATTTAAATTCTGTCATCATTCACTCACCCTCATTTTGCTCCAAACCTGTATGACTTTTTCTCCTCTGTGGAACATAAAAAAATATGTCTATGTGCTGTTTGTCCACATAATGGAAGACAATGGTAACCAAAACCGATACCAACATTCTTCAAAATATCTTCTTTTGTGTTCCACAGAAGAACTAAACTCATACAGGTTCACACAGGGTGAGTACGTTTGGACAACATTTTCATTTTGGGGTGAATTATCCCTTTTAGGATTTTTAATATATTATATTCACGCACGGCACATCACAGCCTAAATTAATGAATATAGTCTATAGAGACAAAGTGAAGCTCACAGCAGTGTAAAAAAAAGCAGATGGAGTGCTATACTAAAAAAAACAAAGTCAACAAATTAACCTGATCTATGGTATCACAGAGTGTGCTGTCTGTCGCAAAAGTTGCACAAAATCAGACTGGAACTGCAAATGGCAGCCACTGGAGGGAGCCAGCTTTAATTTGGCCATGGCTACTTGAAAGTGACTTTTAAGTACTCTATTTCCAGGGTCTATCTCCTAGGAGTAACCTAGAGGTTAAGTGCCTTGCTCAAGTGAATTCAATAACTCTCCCATTTCTAATTCACCCCTAACCGGAACTGAACCATTGACTTCTGCAGTCAAGATGCAAAACCATTAGGTAACGTTCATCTGCAGAGGACAAAAGTCTCATTTATTAAGCCTTCCACGCTCAATGAACATGCTTTAACTGGACTAGCCTGAAAAATACAATTCGTGCACATTATTTGACATATGATTCGTGGTTTCAATTTCATTCTTTCACCAACAAAACAGCTTTATGTGTGCTACATGATTCAATAGCACAGGACTAGTGAGGAATTACAAGAAAACATCATCCAGCCTATTGATTTATAGAAGAAATAACTAGACTTGCATTGCTTCTCAATGAACAAACTGAACAGGTCAGCAGGATGTAAAACTCTTATGATGCCTTTTAATTTGTCCTCTGAGAGCCAAAAGCCACTTGTGCTAATGACCTGCATCTTTAACCACTATATTCAGGTGATACTCCAGTATGTAAATCAGTTTGTCACTTGAATGCACATCAGGGGCTTCTTTACACACTACGATCTTTCAAATCCTGCTAAACTGGAGGCTTGGCTCATGCATATTAACCAGATTACGTTATACTTTTAACTGATTGGCTGAAGTTCAGACGATAGCAAATTGGCACTTAGTCGGGAATTAATTTGAGCAATGCTACTATTGGTTCATTAACATTAATAGTGTCACATGGCAGTTTATTCCAATATGGTAACCAAGCAACGTCAAGATGACCTAATCAATATTCATGAACTAGACCTAACCCATATAGGGTTGATAATAAATAGGCCCCATTAAGTTTGATTTATAATGAACTGGTTCATTCGATCATAAGAAACAACACAATTTATTATATTTAAATACACGTACACTTACACTACAGCTCTGGTTTAGATGTAACACAGCACTTAACCGACATTGCGAAAAGTCTTTATATCAAGTGCTGCTTTAATTTCAATTGACAACATGTTGCAGAGTTGCAACAACAAAAAAAAGCTGTACAGAAAAAGATCTTTGTCCTTGTTTGCATATGCAGTTGCCAATCCTACAATTTACACCTGCTGTACTTCTGGTAGTTCTACTACTTTAGGTTTTTGATTACGGACTCATTTGTTTGAGTCTAGAAAACTGTAATACAGTGAGAAATACTGGGCAAGATCATTGCATGCATACAAATATGAGCTGCCTGATTTGAGATATACTCTGTCTAATATGTTTAAAACAATTTAGATTGATCCTTAACATTTCTGAATTCTTTTTTTGTTTATCAACTGTTGTGTAGTGTAATGTTGTAGCCTAAAACCAAACTGATGGTGGCAGAGGAGGTTACAGTTTATTAATTGTTATGCTACTACATTCTCTGGGATCATTCACATAACTGGTAAGACTGATATTAAACATTAATTGGAAATCAGGCTGGAGTTCCCCAATTTAAACTATACGGCCTTTTTCCAGAATGTTGGCAATTGATAGATTTATTAAGTGAGTTAATTGAGCTATCATCAAGAAACTATATTTGTGAATAAAATTAATACCCAAATTGTAGATATCCTTTACTGTTGAATTTGGTAATCTATTTTTAATTAAAATTATAAATATTTTCAAAAATATATATATCAATATATTTTAAAGTGTAGCTTCAATTATTCGTGTGATGGCGAAGCTGAATTTTCAGCAGTTTTCAGTTTGCTGTAAAATTGTCTTCACACATGATCCTTCAGAAATCATTCTGATTCATATGCTGATTTAGTGCAAACATTTCTTATTGCACGTTGTAATAATATTTATTATAACCAACTCTGTTTCATATGAATGTTGAAAAAACTGTCAAGTCTTTCTGTCTGGTGGCCAGAAGACAGTCATGAATAAAACACAGTACCTGGCAGTGTTTAGCAGAGGATGTTTCGTTCCCACAAGCTTCCTAACATGCATGGCCACGTTGCTGAGCTCGTCACTTAGTAAACAGCGTAAACTCATGAATGAAGTTGGATATCCTACGATCTTTTCCGCATCAGACACCACTTTAGTCCAGTTAGAGGGAGAAGGGTTGGAGAAAATACTCAGATGCCTCCGTCCAATGTTAGATAGCCGCCAAGCCATTTTTAAAACAAATCAAACTAATAGACTAGTTATTTAAATGCATGAATGTTCATTGGTACTTTCAGATAAGTTCACATCAGGAATCTGACACTTTCTTTCACTTTGAGTGTCAAATTCAGTCGCCTCTGTCCTCCCCAATGTCACCTCCTTATAGAAGAAAACTGCATTTTCTTCTACATAGAAGTCTCCTTCGCTGATCGAGCGATGGTCTCTGGTTAATTCAAGTACATTTGTCCAACCCGATTGCCTGTGCTCTTTATAGAGTGTCCTGTTCTGCGAAATTAAACTCTCACGTTTTGACAGCTGCACCGGGTCGCCATCTTCTACTAATCAGTTTACGGTCTGTCGTAAAGACTGCTCGATTAACCCCTTCGTCACCATAACCCTCTTCAACAAAACATTGGCCCAGTCCCAATTCACCTAATTACTACGACCTAAAAGTATGTACTCTTTTTGTGAAGAAAACGTACATACTTTTGAGTGTGTATCAAAAGAGTAGGCAAGCTTTGGGACATAGGATAACTATCACGTGCATCCTGTCACAATACTGCTCTGTCAATCATCTTGTCACAGTTAAAATCCTCCATTCAATCTAATTTGATCTCCTACCGTTTCAGAGAGCACTTTTCATCTGCCAGTCGTGGGTCTTTCATGCGGATACTCTCCTCATGTGTTTTCAATTTGAATATAATGATGCATTTAAAAGGTAATAATGGGTATCTTTACAAAAGTTCACAATGCTGCTGCAGATGCAATATAATGTAGACAACGTTGGATACATTTTCGTCAGGTTAGATACTGATAATTAATCACTCAATCAAACCCCTTTATTGAAACCTCTCTAATTAACCGCCGGACTCGCGCGTCCTCGATGTCTGTAGTTTTTTAACACTCATGTTTGTAGTTCTAACCGAATCCTCGTCCTACGCGCAATGGGTTGTGGTCAATATTAGCCGTTAGAGTGTGCATCGATCTGCACTTCGGATTCTGACCGTAAATAGTAGACCATCCAGGTATCTTTGGAACACTTATTTCAACATACTATGATTTGGGAGTACTAATTCTATTTTCGAATACTATTTAGGACAGATAATATATGCGATTTGGGACTGGGCCCTTGAGACTATACATTTTGGTATCTGGCTAAAGAAAAAAAGTTTTTAATTTCTTAAATAAATAAATTTTTCGTTTTCTGAATCGGTTGAAACAGCAATCTTTCCAAGGTTTTATATCCGTGTTTCTTATTTTACATTGGACATTAAAGTCCCCATGAAATCAAAAGATTTTTGGGCTTTTAGTATGAATATGTTAGCATTACTGGTATCTATAAGCTAATGTGCTCTGAAACAATGACACAATTCGCATTTAGAAGCTATAAAGCATATATATTTTTTTATATAAGCATATATAAAGTCGCTCACTTCCACCAATATGGATCGATGATTTAATGACATCCCTCTGCACTTCAGCTTCTCATCAGATTTTCTGTCCAATCAAAGGCTCTCTAAAATCTAAAGCATCCCGCCCCCTACATTATAAACAGACGCTGAAGCTGCAGATAAAATCTGTCACTTTTTCACACATTTACTATTTTCTACATTGGGGAGAATGGTTTCACATTAGTGTCATGCGAACTGCCGCAGCGTTCACACATTATATATTTTGCTATATTTAAAAGCGATATCGAGGAGCTTAGGACAAAGTTCAACGGCTCTGGCCGAGCTGTGATATAAAATAAATGCTATTGGCTCTTTTAAAAAGGGGAGGTGCTGTTCGATATGCCCTGTCTTCCTGTTTCAGTGGAAATTACGTTAACACATTGAATAATGATGCATAAAGGCACTTCAGTGGGACATTAAGGGATAACCCACCAGAGTAGCCTACACTGATTAATGTAGTTTGAACCTTTGTTTACCTTGAGCTTAATTTTGTTTAACCTGTCCATATTGGTATCTGCATAATTTGTCTTGTTTGAACATTAAATTTGCACCAAAATACTACACTTGTTGATTACACATACAGCCTTTGATAACAACAATGAAAACTAGATCATCTTAAAAACATCTTTAATAAAATGCATATTAGAATAACATTGTCAACTCCTTTCTGCTTCAAACACAGTAACCCTGAAAACTAACTTTTTGAGTGGTAACATTGTGGCCACACAAAAGTGTCACCGTCTGTGATAGGTTTGAGCAAAAACGTGAATTTCCCAACAAAGGCTGCAGTATCCAAAATATTGTCCTTCAATTACACAATTCAGGGTTGTGTAAAAAGTAACTTTTGACATCATTATAGTTCTTGCGCTTAAGTGAAATTCCCTCCTGGCTTTTAACAGTTGATACAGCTGAAGTTGTTATCCCATGGGATTCATTTGACTGGCATGATCTCAATATGGGGATTATCACAAATCCAGAATAATCACTCTAAAGCATGCAATACAGAGCAGTGTTTCTCAATCGGGTGGGTCACAACACAAAGTGGGTCGCAAGTGTCCTCTTATAGGGTCATGCAGGCTAAACAATGGGAAGTGCAAATAATAAAATCCAACTAACCATATAATCACACATAGTTAGTATGCCTTATCAACCTTAAAGGAAGGAGAAAATCCATAATGTACTTCAATTGAACTAAACTATTACCTTCCATACTATATTTCATGCTATAAGATATAATACAGTGAAGTTAAAAGATTAAGATCATTAGCCCAGTTCAGTCTGGTAAACTGATGCCTTGGGTCACAATGATTATGTGATCTGGTACACTTTTGCTATCTCAATTGCAGGGCATCTTTCGTTTAGTCTTTTGAAGCTGATCAAGAATCAGTAAACGTGCAGCAAAAAAACAATCTTGCATATTTGAAATATGATAAATATTTAATAGAGCTGCTTTTATAAAAATAAGTTAAGCAATTTTCAACTTTTTATAAGTTATACAAGATTCAACTAATTTTTAAGACAGTTTAATGTCGTTGAAATTTAAACATAAACAAACAACAAAGTTGATTGTCCTTAATTTTGAGGCAGCAACATATTTAGATCATCTATATTTGCAATGTATGTTTGGGCATTTTTACATTTAATGCCATTAAGTATAATCACACACACACACACACACACACACACACACACACACACACACACACACACACACACACACACACACACACAGAACAAGAATATAAACGCAACACTTTTGTTTTTGCCCCCATTTTTCATGAGCTGAGATTTTTTCAATGTACACAAAAAGCCTGTTTCTCTCAAATATTGTTCACAAATTTCTCTAAATCTTAGTGAACACTTTTTCTTTACCGACATAATCCATCCACCTCATAGGTGTGGCATATCAAGATGCTGATTAGACAGCATGATTATTGCACAGGTGTGCCTTAGGCTGGCCACAATAAAAGGCCACTCTAAAATGTGCAGTTTAATCACACAGCACAATGCCACAGATGTCGCAAGTTTTGAGGGAGCGTGCAATTGGCATGCTGACTGTAGGAATGTCCACCAGAGCTGTTGCCCATAAATTGAATGTTAATTTCCCTACCACACCAGCCAAGGACCTCCACATCCAGCATCTTCACCTCCAAGATCGTCTGAGACCAGCCACTCGGACAGCTGCTGCAAAAAACGATTTGCATAACCAAAGAATTTCTGCACAAACTGTCAGAAACCGTCTCAGGGAAGCTCATCTGCATGCTCGTCATCCTCATCGGGGTCTCGACCTGACTGCAGTTCGTCATTGTAAACGACTTGACTGGGCAAATGCTCACATTTAATGGCGTAAGCACTTTGGAGAGGTGTTCTCTTCACGGATGAATCCTGGTTTTCACTGTACAGGGCAGATGGCATCGTGTGGTTGAGCGGTTTGCTGATGTCAACGTTGTGGATCGAGTGGCCTATGGTGGCGGTGGGTTATGGTATGGGCAGGCGTATGTAATGGAAAACAAACACAGGTGCATTTTATTGATGGCATTGTGAATGCACAGAGATACCGTGACGAGATCCTGAGGCCCATTGTTGTGCCATTCATCCACGACCATCACCTCATGTTGCAGCATGATAATGCATGGCCCCATGTTGCAAGGATCTGTACACAATTCTTGGGAGCCGAAAACATCCCAGTTCTTGCATGGCCAGCATACTCACTGGACATGTCATCCATTGAGCATGTTTGGGATGCTCTGGATCGGCGTATACGACAGTGTGTTCCAGGTCCTGCCAATATCCAGCAACTTCCCACAGCCATTGAAGAGGAGTGGACCAACATTCCACAGGCCACAATTAACAACCTGATCAACACTATGTAAAGGAGATGTGTGGCCTTTTATTGTGGCCAGCCTAAGGCACACCTGTGCAACAATCATGCTGCCTGGCCAGCCTAAGGCACACCTGTGTAATAATCATGCTGTCTAATCAGCATCTTGATATACAACACCTGTGAGGTGGATGGATTATCTCAGCAAAGGAGAAGTGCTCGCTAACACCAATTTTGACAGATTTGTGAACAATATTTGAGAGGAATAGACCTTTTGTATACATAGAAAAAGTCTTAGATCTTTGAGTTCAGCTCATGAAAAGTGGGGGCAAAAACAAAAGTGTTGCATTTATAATTTTGTTCAGTGTGTGTGTGTGTGTATATATATATATATATATATATATATATATATATATATATTATTGCCGTATACGTGGATCCGCCTGTTTAAGAGTATAATGCAAACCTGTGGCTTGCTTTTAGCGGGGATCAAACTGGCAATTTTCTGACAATGTTAACCACAATGCCACATCGCCTAATTTTGTAAACATGAAAAAAGAACCTATAGGTTTGATAAAATTGAAGGACACTTTTAAAAGCAGGAAGATGTTTAGCAGAGAACTTCCAATGTGATTACATATTCACACATGCTGCTTTGGGCAGAGAGAGAGACTGACAGAAAGAGAAGAAATTAAGGGCCTCTCTGCTCTCCTCTCCCTTTGAAATTCAATAAATTCGACCTTTTATTTAAGACTAGTTTGCATCACTTTAATCAACAACACATGGCACATGAATCTTCGATTCCCCCAAATACCCCTCAGATATTTTACAAGGAACTGTCTAAGAAGTTATTTACCAAAAAACTGTATGGTAACACTGGTAGATGCCCTTATCATTACTGATATAAATAATATCATTTCTTAACAGTGGATCAATAAAACAGTTATGAGTTTTCAATATCTGACTAGGCTGGAGCAACATGGTGCATAAACCAGGAACCAAATCAGCCCAGCCTCAGAAATGTACTTATTACGTCTCTGATATGTCAACTGCCCTATTATGTTCACAACCTTAACATTTTGCATAAAATCTTCTGCTCATTTGCCAACAAACAACTCTACAAGTTCAAAACATTGATGTTTCTAATGGCAATCTGAAATTATATCAACACAAATAACCAACCATCTGCAACATGATTCCTGCAGAGCTCTGTTTTTTGGGTCTCCATGTTCAGTTCACCTGTCGTTCTTTATTTGCTGCAGTAGAGTGTTTGCTCACAGCTTCATTTGTCTCTTCGATCTAATCCCAGTCATTCTTTCAATTGTTGTCACTTATGATTAATTAACAAATTAAAACTGTAATCATCACATAATTAAGAGGTCTGTTGTACTCCAAGAGGTAATTTAATCAAACAGAAACTTCACAAGCAACATTTGTCTTTATATAGAGTTGTCTTTATGGGACTGGAGATAGCCTAACCAAGACAGCAAACTGTTGTGATATGTTTGAAAGATCCTGTTCAACCATGGTATCTGGTATAATGGTAGACCTCAGTGCATCAAAAGGGATTCGTGGAAAAACATATAAGTTGGTTATAGTAGAAATACATAAACATATATTTGTTTTTTTAATATGAAAATAGATGATATTTTGAAGAATGTTGGTAACCAGACAGTTGACGGTAATGACTTCCATAGTATTTTTTTTTCCGTACTATACGGAGTTCAATAGTTACCTTCAAAAGTCTGGTTTCCAACATTCTTAATCTTATTTTGTGCTCAACAGAAGAAAGAAACTCATACAGGTTGGGAACAACTTGAGGGTGAGTAAAAGATGATTTTTGGGTGAACTATCTTTAAAAACCTGGGCGCCAGTTGTCTTAATTTAAAGAAGTATAAAATTAAATGAAGTTCCTAAACGTAAGTTAGGGAGGAGTGAGCCAATCTAATCTTTCAATCAACAGCCAGAGTATATAAGCAGCCGCTTACCTCTTCCTAGCATCAGCTGTTCCAGTATCCCTCCACCTCCCCAAACTCCACCTTCATCTTAGGTACCTTGCCCTTAAATTATCAGGTCCTACATTTAGCCACTGGGGGGGTATATCAGAGCTTGAGTTGAAGCTGCTTCATCGAGCCCCTCTCCAGTGGACAGCAAGCCAAATAAGTTTAACCTAATATCTTAAAGATTTTATGGGCAAACAAACTCTTTAAACTAAAGGTAAAATTTAAATTGGCTAGTCATTAAACAACTGAAAGCTATTTGCACTGGAAACCCACTAGCATGTACTTATCAAACATGTACTTACTTGAATTCCCTCATCTGTTGACCCTCATCTGACGGCTGTTGTGTGTTTCAATGGAAAGCTATATTTTGCATAGAGCCTGCATGCGGGTGATCCGAGTCCCATTTAAACATAATATAAGGTGAGTTTCTGACTTTAAATGAAGGGAGGAATTCAGTTGTGTTGTGTATGTGAAATAAAGATATGATGCTACGGCGGATGAGACTGTTATACATACACATCTCAGAGAGAAGCTTCATCTGTCCCTGTGATTGTAAAACGAATGTTTATTTTTCACAAACCAGTAACGGATTCTCCATCCAGCTGTTTTACATTTACTTTTAATTCCTTTTGTAATACTTCCCTCTTGTAGAAATCCCATAAGTATCTTTTTGAAATGGAGACCCACTAACACACGCATTCTCTCACACACACTTCAGCGGACACAATGCACACACAATATAAACAAGCAGGGATTACAATGAGAACAGAAAAGGCTAATGTTGTCTCATGACCACACTTTTTCCACCAGGCGTTTCCCAAGAGACGTGAATTCCATCCTCTAATCTTATTTGTCATTGCATATTAGGGCCTTACTTGTGTTTACAAACCATATTCCTCTGCACTTGATACACAAGGCTAAGAGCTATGGAATCGAATCGGAGTGAAAGCCAATCCACGCTGGAGAAAACACAGTTTGGGATGTTAGAGAAACGGTCTGAAGCACCTCCTCTAGTATCAAGAGGGGTAACAGTATCCCTGCTAGAATGTAACTGTTTATCATGGGCTAGTGTTCGGCAGGGGCTGCCAGAGCTGTGTGTGCTAAACAATGCACTCATTCAGGCTGTCGCGCATCTGCTAGTGATCTGGGACGGGACGTCGATATGCTCTCAAGGACGACGGCCTCTGGTCCGATCCAGAGGAGAGAGGAGGTCTCGTGCCACCGTGTCCTACATGTGCCATGCTTGAAAGCGAATTCACCAGTGGATTGGAGGTGCAAAAAAAGAGAAGGAGGGAAACTGGGAGTGATGTATTTTTGGTTAAACATTCAGATTTTTCTTTCTTTTCCATTAAGATAAACAAAAAATCATCTGTGTGACTTTCATCTCCATCTTTACAGTCCATTAACTCTTTCTGTTAAAAGTTGTTGGCATGTTCCTCACAGAATATCAGGTTTGGTTGGTGTCTGTAAGAGATCAGCCTTACCTTAAATATTGAAATAAAAGAGGTTTAGAATGTGATTTGTTTGTTGCAGGTGGACCTGTGTGCACTTTAAGATGCCCCCCAAAGTGGTTCTTAACTTTGTGAACCAAAAATTGGTCACAGGTCTGTTTTGATAATGTTGCAGGACAGCAGGTGAAAAATAAGGTTAAACAGGCATATTCAAATGCAACTCACCATGCTATCATGCATAGCAAAGTAAAAAATAAAACACTTCCCATATCTTTTTCGTATTAGCATCAAAAGTCATGTGTCACTCATAATGTTTTAATATATTTTGCTGCAAATTCACCTGTCTTTAATACTAATACAATGTTTGTTCCATGTTTATATATATATTATATATATATATATATATATATATATATATATATATATATAGGTTATTTCAAGCTTCAGTGAAGATCTATTTTTGACTTTTGTGTGTGTGAGTGAGATTGAACATTACCTTAGACAAGTTAAATTAAGAGCTTTTTGGTGCAAAATTTTGTGTCAAAGGGTCATGTAGCATATATATATATATATATATATATATATATATATATATATATATATATATATATATATATATATATATATATATGCTAAGTCACTCTCTTGCTTGTAACACATTTGTTTGGCCCCAGTAAATTCTTGTCTGTCACTCCAGCGTGGGTTTTAATTACCTGTAGATATCTCTCTCATAAACACCATACAACCCATTATGACAATTCCACCTGGGCAAAGATGTTTAATTAAAAGGAAATGATTAGGACCCCTTGACTGTTTCATTTCCATTAATTGTCTCGTACAACAATATCAAGAACCCCCTGCGGAGCCCTGATAACGCGCGCGGGGTGAATGATAACACATCAGACAACGGCACCTATTCACTGCTATCGCGCGACAACCTCCGCCACGCGTGGAGTCCTGAGTGAAAACCGATCTGTGGAAAATTGGGGAGGAAATAGCCTTCCCGGGATCAGCGTGGCCGTATAGAGTTGCGGTGGAGGCCCCTCCCCCTGTCTGGCTCGCTCTTTTTTTCTCAACCCCTTGGTTGGCTTTCCGAGAGGGCTCGATCCTATTTACGCTCAGACCGCTGAGAAATAGCAGGCAGAAGATGGCTGACTCGACCGGGCACGGTGAGCCCGCAACACCAGCACCAGCACCAGCATCAACTTCACTAGGGCTTCTCGCGCGCCTGCCATTCGCTGCCACTCCGCAACTCTGAAACGGCCCCGCCTCGCTCCGTGCCGTGCGCCCGCGGGGTTTTTACCCCCAAATATTGACAGAGATTTAAAGAAAACATGGCTGAGATGGAGAAAGAGGGAAGACCTCCGGAAAACAAGAGGAGCAGAAAGCCAGCTCACCCCGTGAAGAGGGAAATTAACGCAGAGATGAAGGTAGGTAGTGCGCGCTCTCTCTCTCACTGGCGCCCATAAAGGCTTGTCATTTTTGGATGCGTTGAGCGCACCGCCGCTCCGCCCTCGGACTGAATATAGAGAACCGATTCATTCAAGCGCTGTGTGTTTGGGGTTAATCAGCTAACTTTGATTTTTTTTGGGGGGGGGGGTTGCAGAACAGGTCGGCATTATTCCTCCCGTTTCTTTTTTTAGCTTAATTCACGCACCTTCCAGACTACTCTGGTCTCGCTTTCCAGTGCTTGAGATTATTTTTTTAAATTGTATTTTATATTGAATTGAGTTTTATTTAAACATATATTTGTATGAGTTTCAAGATCATATGTACGTAAAATATAAAATGTTCCCAGTCACATCACGAGATGGTTTAGGATGAAATCCCCTTGTTGGTTCCAATGTAGTTGATGGAAAACCCAGTGCGTCAGTCTCCGCGTCAAATTGCTGCGTTACTATACTACTACTACTACTAGCGCGTTACTATATCTCTGCTAAACACTACATAAACATCAGAACAGAGTAAAAACTCAATAATGAAACGGAATGCATGTTGGAAGGGTGCATCTGTCCAGCTGTTCTGATGGGAAGCGCCGGTCACTCCAGATGTGCATCTGTTCAACACTGACTGAACGCTGTCTGCTCGTGACAAATGCACATTAAAAAGCCTTTTGTGGGTATTTGCTATATGCAATCATGTTTTCGTTTATTCAAGATCTAGGAGACTCTTTCACTTTTTTCTGTTTGAGGATAGCCGTGTGTGTGTATGTTTAGAAGGCGCACACAGGCGCTTTGTCTCCTGGTTGTGTGGTGCTCATTGTCTGAAGCGTTTGCATCCGCTGCCATGCAGCCTAATGTTTTGGAAACGCCAGATTTTATTTGTGCTCTTTATCAGAACAATCTACATTAATTCTGATAGCAACATCATGGTGAACAGGGACGCATTCCATTATTATTAATATTGATCTGATCATGTGTTTAGGTCACTGTAAACGCGTGTGTGGCTTTGGTGATTTCGCTCCGTTCGCTTTCTTTCTTGTCAGTGATTATTTGACTGAACCTGCGCGAGGCTCACCGGTCCGCCGGGGCTCTAAATTTGACAGATATTGATCGACCTGTAGCGGAGATACAAGCGTGCGTCTCCCTGGTCTCCTTAAAACACACACAAACACACACACACACACACACAGCAATGCTGTACTTGCAGAAACGGACTTATTCTGGAGCTGTGAGGTGTGAATTATTGGGGGTTTCAGGGGTCTGAACCCCTCTGATATCATTTCCTGTTTATGTCAAATGACAACAAAACCGCTGCATGCTGCATTTACTGCTTTTTATAGAAATAATAATAAAAGTAATAAATTATGCCAAAAATTTTTTAAAGTCAAACTTTGATTGACACCCTTTTATTTTTTTTTTGTCTTCTGACAATTGCACCACTTAGATGTTTATGATGATCAAAATCAATTTTAATTCAGAAATTGAAACTGCTCATCAAAAAAGTGAATTTAAGACTAAAAATTAATTTAGAAAAAAATTAATTCAGACAAAAAAAAGTCACATCTGACCTGTGAACATGAAGTTTTGAGTGTTAAGGACCTTTTCTGTCTGCTTTTTATCAACGAACAAAGCAAAATAAATCACTGCCTATGTGTAACGAGTTTCCATTGTCTTTCACACTGCTGACCTTTTCTTTAATAAGGAATCAATTTTTGTACTATCAGTTTTTGACAGAAAGGAATTGAAACAAATATCGCGCTGCACAAATAATCTTCAATTTGTTGAAATATTTTTTGTCCTTTACATTACTTGATATTGTACTAAGAGTAATGTATATGAACAAATTTGTCATTCTGTCTGCTTAGAGCTTGAGGATGAAACAACTCAAGCTGTGCTTTGGGTTACGAAATAAGAGAATACAATTTGGAAAGAGTAAATGTGGACGGATGCTGTAAGAATTGTCACCTGAGTGAAGTATAGGCAGTCAGTAACTTTCTTTCATTTAGAACTCAATTCAAAGACTGTGGCTTCCACATTTCAGATCTTGTTAACTTATGCACTTCTCTTGTCTGCAATCTATAATGCACAATTCAGTGATATCTCCCAATACTTCAAATCTGTAACACAGTGTTTAGTCTTTATTTTCTGCACAATGCGCATCTCCAAAGGTCTGTGGTGAGTGTTGGCCTTGTCAGCGGTGTTGTGTGTACAAGTCAGGCACAAATCTGTCATTTCATCCGTAGAGTTGTCATTTTGACCACAGAGCTGTGGATAAAACTGATCTCTGCCTTGATTTTGACAGAGACCAATAGAGTGTCTGAGGTCATCCAGCATCCAACAGTTGTCAGCAATTCACCTTACTGTCGGACGAATATACATAATATGATAACATGGTCACACACCATGACAAAACATATAGCTGGTGATAAGGCACTACCTTCTTCAGTAACACATACACAAACATGTACATTTAACAGCAAATCAGCCGAGTCTGCTGAGCAGTGCTACTGTATATACATATACACGCACATTTAAAACAAATAAAGTCTGAGATAGAGCCTCTCATTTTTGTCATTTATAATGTACTATGCTTCATCATCATGCGAACTTCTCAAACAATTGACAAAGGTTTTTGAAACACTGTTTTTCAGAGACAACCACCCACAAAAAAAACTTCTCATTCTGTGATCTATCTGATAGGATTCTGCAAGTTAAATGCCTCTTTGCAAAAATGAATTATGAAGAGAATGTGATGATGACGTATGAGATTGGCTCTGATGTTATACACTAATGCTTGTAATGTCAGGCCACTCGCTGAGTTTTAAGGGTCTATTAACCATTAAACGTCATTTTGAAGGATTAATTGAATATATATATTGAATCTTTGATAGACATCAAAGTATAAGTGAATTTACCTTTATTCCACAAGGTAGCAATGTCTGATACACAATTATGAAGTGACGTTTCACTCATGTTACCACAGTCAGAAAACAAAAGAATAGGAAATATCATCAGCAAAACTTGAAATGTCTGCAGCGATTTAATGTAGGAAAAATACTGAACGCAATCAAATATTAGTGTCACTGTCACTTGATGGTGGATCTGGTGAAGAAGCTGTAAGCGATCAAAATATTGATTTTGAAGACGTTGAAAATGATTTTGAGAATATGTTTGAGATGGTGAATATGAGCCAGATGCTGAATGTATTGGGATATGAGCTCTGACGTTACTGAAAGGTAACAAAATTGTAATTGTAACTCTAATATCAGGAGAGTTTTATATTATCGCGACAGGTAGAGATCCATCTGTGTTAAACATAGATCCGGGTCGCTAAAGACCCAAATATGTAATAATGATTGTTGAAACATTTATGCATTTAAGAGTTAAACGTTCTGTTTTTCTGGTCTGTTACAGAGTTTAGCTAAGAAATGTACATATTTTTACCTGAAAGATAACTTAAAAGATCATACACTCTCAGAAAAAAATGGTACAAAAGCTGTCACTGCAGTGGTACTCTTTAAGAAGGTAGTAATATGTACTATTTAGGTACTAATATGCAACCTTTAGGGATATATAAGGTACAAAGTTGTATCTTTTAATGGGTACTGCTCCAGTTAAGGCTTTTGCATCTTTTTTTCTGTACCCTATAAAAATAATATACTTGTGTATAAAGATTCTGCTATAAAAGCAGTGTCGTAACCACCTAGGCATTAAGTGGGACATATTTCCCATAAAATTCAAAAAAGCAATATTCAAAATCGATGTTATTTTTTCAAATACTATTTCTTAAATAATTACGTTTGGTTTCCCTAATTCAGAATACGCTGTCACATCCGTACAACAACATCCCATACATCTTCACCAGACACATGCAGGTGCCCTAGATAACCCATGCACATACCCCATATAGGTCCTGCAGATAGACCACAGAGACACCGGGACAGCTGAGGGCGGTGGTCCCATGCATATGCAAACCGCACCGATGAACAATGTGCATGTGTCATGGCCCATGTAAATGAAAAACAGGAAACAGCAAAGCCATGGAGACAAAACAAAACTTTTCCCCAAACATTTGCGTCAACAGACACAGATCAGGTTCTGTGGAATCAAAGCTAAATTTGATATGCGGTGTAGAGTAACCAGAGGAGGGTTTAGAGCAAGGGTCTGTTTGAGGGGTTTGAGATACATGAGCGAACAGGTGTCGAAAATCGCAGCGAGGCTGAATACTTCCATCCCATCTGTATTATCAAAATGCGTCTACCGGCTTTCACTCATTTTTTTCGTTCTTTCCTTTCCCCAAACTCATTGAGTTCATGCTTTCCACTGTAAACTCTAGGAAGTCAAGTTGCTTGTTCTTTAAAGGTGAATGAATATTGTTCACTCCTCTGTTTTCTCACAGTCACTTCCTATTTGACGGCCGGTACCTATGTAAATAACTCGTGACATGCACAAACAAAGCATACTGTAACACTTAAAAAGCGTGTGTGTACAAATATAATCTGCGTTTTACTCTGCACTTCCCTTTTATTGCCTCAGTGAGAACTTGAGACCCGAGCATTATGAATTTCTCCCTCTCACGTATCAGATTTCCACCAACACACACACACACACACACACACACACACACACACACACACACACACACACACACACACACACACACACACACACACACACACACACACCCTGACTATGAGGAGTCCCTCGCTTTGGTGCGGTTATTTCTCTGTTTAATTTTTCTCTTACTTCCAAGAAAAGAGACAAAAGAAAAATTGCAAACAGTAAGAACAACAGAGATACAGAAGACTCTAAACAATGTCTTGTGGAGGATTGTACCTCCGAGAGAGATACAGAGAAGAGGCGTCAGACAGTGTTGCCTTCATCTCCGACTGCTTTCATGTGCAGCATGGTAAAATAAGCCCTGTGCTGGTGATTGCCCCGATGGAGAGGGGGATGAGAGAGAGAGAGAGAGAGAGAGAGGGAGGGAGAAGAGAAAGGAATGTATACAGCAATAGGCAGCCTAAGCTGTAAAAACTGAAAGCTGAGAATACAGGCCGGATCGAATATCAAGGAAGGTAGATGGAAATGAAAGCAGAGCATAGTGGTGGGGGAGAAAAAGAGAGAGAGAGAGAGAGAGAGAGAGAGAGAGAGAGAGAGAGAGAGAGAGAGAGAGAGAGAGAGAGAGAGAGAGTGAGAGAGAGTATGGAAGCAAGAAAAAGGGTGATATTCAGTATGAGAGAGAGACAAGAGAAAAAAGCAAGAAGGGAATGGAAAAGTGTGGGTTGGGAGGAGAGGAGAGACAGAGAGAGAGAGAGAGAGAGAGAGAGAGAGAGAGAGAGCAAGACTGGGAAAGAGGTTGGACAGAGGGAAAGTTGGTGAAGGGAGGAGGGAATTTTATCATGGTGTACAGTGACCTACTCTTGTTACTGCGCGCAGGGTGTCCGATTCCCCCCGCCGTCACAATCACGGCAAACAGATATGGAAGGCGGCAGAGAGGGAATGAGATTTGCTGCTTCGTATCTTGTAACTTTTCTCGCTGATGTTTCAGTCTCTCCAAACATGTCCGATTTGATTTTGTCTCTATAGGGGAGCAAATATCCCACTCTATCTTTTTTTTTCATTGAGATTTTTTGGGTTTTTATCAGAGCATGTGTAATTATTGGGCGGCCTTCAGAGGGGAGGAGTGCGGTGCGGGGAATGGAATGGAGTGACATTTAGTGCAGAATCCAGAACATTTGACAGAAATCATGCTGATCTGCAGCACTTAAAAAAGACAAACACACAGTAATGATGCACATGAGGATGTTTTAAATTGTTAGTTTTCCTCTGTGCTTTGTAACAACATTTTTTAAACATATTCGTTTTTTTATTGGTCACGTGAATGCATTGTCTTTGCGATTGGATGATTAAAACACACTAAAAAACTTTCTAGTTTTAAAGGATAGAATAGTTCAGCATTCACTTTTTTTATTGTGTCACTTTATAGCTTTTTCTCCATTTTTAAGAGTGCTTAAATTTTCGGTTTGTTCGGTTTGTTCTCTCTCTATTCTTTTAAAGTGTTTGTTCACCCAAAAATGAAAATTCTGTCATTACTGTAATTACTCACCCTCATGTCGTTCCACACCTGTAAGATTTTCTTTCATCTTCGGAACACAAATTATGATCTTTCTAATGAAATCTGAGAGCTTTCTGTCCCTCGATTGACAGCTTCGGAACTACCACTTTGACGCTTCAAAAAGTCCATAAAGAGATCGTAAAACTAATCCATTTCAATTAAGCGGTTTAGTCCAAAATTTTCTGAAGAGACATGATCACTTTATATGATGAACATGTTTAATTTAACATATAAACATTCATCAAATCACAAATCAGTCGAGGTAAACGGAAGCTTAAACATGTTCGCTTGACGTGCGAGAACGAATGAGATTCATTCTCGTGTGTTACGCAGCACGTTTGAGGTTTGATGCTGTTTGTATGAAAATGGGTGAATTTTGGGGTGAACTAACCATTTAACTCCCTCTCTAATAAATAGAATTATACATTTTCAAAGTGAATATATGTATATATATAAATATATATATACATATGCATTTATTAATAATTTATTTGATCAAATATGCAGAACAAAACTGTAATGTGAAATATTATTATTACAATTTAAAATAATGGTTTTCTATTTGAATATACTTTAAAATATAAATTATTTCTGTGGTGCAAAGCTGAATTTTCATCAGCCAGTACTCCAGTCTTCAGTGTCTCATGATCCTTCAGAAATCATTCTGATATGCTGATTTATTATCAATGTTGGAAACAGTTGTGCTGCTTAATATTTTTTTATAATGATACTTTTTTTCAGGATTCATTGATGAATAAAAAGTTAAAAAGAACAGCATTTATTCCAAATAGAAATCTTTTCTAACAATATAAATCTTTACTATCCCTTTTTATCAATTTAACACATCCTTGCTGAATATAAGTATTAATTTCTTTCAAAACAGAAAGAAAAAACAAATACTGACCCCAAACTTTTGAACGGTAATGTACGTTGTTACAAAAGATTTCTATTTTAAATAAATGCTGTTCTTTTTAACTTTTTATTCCTCAAAGAATCCTGAAAAAAAGTTTCATTATAAAAAAATATTAAGCAGCACAACTGTTTCCAACATTGATAATAAATCAGCATATCAGAATGATTTCTGGAAAAATCACGTGACACTGAAGACTGGAGTACTGGCTGATGAAAATTCAGCTTTACATCACAGAAATAAATGATATTTTAAAGTATATTAAGATAGAAAACTATTAGTTTAAATTGTAATAATATTTTTTCTGTGTATTTAATCAAATAAATGCAGGCTTGAAGAGCATTAGAGACTTCTTTCAAAAACATAAAAAATAGTAATGTTTCCAAACTTTTGACCGGTACTGTATACATATACAACTTGTTAACACCGCAAGTCAGGTCAGCCCTCTTAAGGAAAATCTGGGCACCTCTAAACTCAGCTCAGCTGGTGTTCCCAGACAATCAGGACTCCTGAAGTGCCCTAAAACACTTTAGAGCGAGCTCAGGTGATTCTAGATTGATCTGTGCTGTGCTGATACTGTCTAGGAGGTTTTCCTGTGGACAGGGTGTGATTACTGCTTTGTGACTGACCTTGTGAACTCGATCCTAAAACAGAAGCCTCACCTTACAGAGACCAGAGGCAGGGGCAGGACAGACATCTGGTGGCCATGCAGAGAAAGTGCAGGGGAGAAGTGGAGAAGAGCTGTTCAACTACATGTGCTGTGTGCTTTATATATGCTGTACACTATTCAAGAGTTATGAAAAATGATTTGTTTCTTTATTATCCCTCAATTAGAGTGAATTCTTCATTCGGCCTGTTTTCTTTTAGATCATATGTGTGTGTATGTTTATTATTGTAGTGTAGTAGTTTACACTGGAGAGTAAAATTGTTATTGTACGATGTGGTGATTTACTATAGCAAATGTTAAAGCCCATCCAAACTACATTAAATAGGTATGTATCCGACAACAAAGAACAATAGAGGCCTGTGCTGCTTGACAGTTTAATGCGATTGACTGACAGTTTCTATGTTTGATTGACAGTTGTTGACTCGTGTCTCATCAGGTCCCGTCCAATCGGCCCCTCCCAGGGGCGGGGCAGGCAGGCAATCTCCATGGCAACTCGCCCTACTTGATGGTGAGAGCCTCCCTCAGATTGACTTAAACAGAAAAGCTGACAAAAATAAACAATACATATATGGAAATAAATACATATCTGAATGTTTAGATGCTCATTTACTGTATGTCTTGGAGATGAATACACTGAGATTTCAGAACAGACGGGGGAAAAAAAATATGTTTAATGTAATTTTACAATAAATTGCAACTACATGTCAACTACCAGTCATTAGAGTATTAGTGTACTGTCTGCGAACACTTTATTTTGATGCTCCCATATCAGACACTACTGTCTAGTAACTGCAATTATGTCAACTTATTCTACTAACCCGAACACTAACACCTAACAGTCTACTACAGTCTACTTATACTCTAATGAGAGTTAGTTGACGACATGTAGTTGCAAAGTTGCTTATAGTTAATGTCCAAAGTGTACCATCAAAATAATGTGCAACATTGGATTTATTCTTTCTCTACGTATAAAACTAACACCATAACCACTAACACTCTCCACACAGAATATAAGCAGGCTTTTATTCATTAAGCAATATGCAAACATTTCCAAAGATATTTGACTTGTTTGTCTATGTATGTTAAAGCTACATGATTCTGCTCTGGTCCGGTCAGCTCTGATGTGTTAATAATGCGTCTTCCTCCTCTGCTGACTGGTTGTCTGGCTTAAGTGTTGTTTCCAAGATGTTTGTTTGATGCCCTGGTCAGTTTATAGCCTCTCCAGATTTCATTTTTAAAGGGATGTGGAGCTGAAACGTCTGAAGCTATTTACAGTCAGATTTTGTCGATCGGTTGAGCCACTGTAGAGGATTTCTTGGATGAAAATCCTTTTGGCCCTGGTTCACAGTTGCCCACGCAAATATAAGATTCCCTCTGGAGATTTTTGTTTATCCACCTTGCAAAATCTGCCACTCAGGAGTTTTTTCTTTTTTACATTGATTGTGTCAATGCAGCAACACCTCCCAAACAGACTGCAATTATTTACTATTTAAGATTCCCTCTGTGTGTGTGTGTGTGTGTGTGTGTGTGTGTGTGTGTGTGTGTGTGTGTGTGTGTGTGTGTGTGTGTGTGTGTGTGTGTGTGTGTGTGTGTGTGTGTGTGTGTGTGTGTGTGTGTGTGTGTGTGTGTGTGTGTAGGCATATTCAGTAAGAATGGATTCTGAAATCAATAATTCTGCAATATATATAAAAAAGTGTTTTAGTCAATTTAGCGTATGATGCATAAGCAGTATCTGCAATGTCATCAATTTGTTGAATCCTTACAGATAAAAAAATCTAAATTGAAAATTGCATTTGAAATTGTTCTCTCTCTCTCTTTGCAGAGTTTTGCCGAAAACACCATGAATGAGTTGCTCGGATGGTACGGATATGACAAAGTGGAGTTACGAGACTCAGACGACATAGAGATCCGCAACTACCCTGACGGAGAAATGCGGCAACACATCTCTGTCCTGAAAGGTGAGATCTGACACAGATAGGCCTTCACGACCCACGGCAGGCAGGCAAAAGAAGATTTACACATAGCAAATAGATGGTCTCAAAAGCTAGCACTCATGGATGAAAAACCACAATAGTACAAATTCAAAAGTTAGGGATCAGTAATATTTAAAAAAAATAATAATAATACTTTTATTCAGCAAAGAGGCATTAAACGGATCAAAAGTCACAGTAAAGATGTTTATAATACTACAAAAAAAAATTATTTCAAATAAATGCTGCTCATTTGAACTTTCTATTAATCAAATAATCCTGACATTAATGTATCACAGTTTCCACAAAAATCTCAGCAGCTCATCAGTTTCCATTTCACCTTTGCCATCACAGGAATACATAACATTTTAAAATATATTAAAATAAAAACGTTATTTTAAGTTGTAATGAAACTTCAGAACATTCATATTTTTACTGTATTTTTGATCAAATAAATTCAGCCTTGGTGAGCATAAGATACTTGTTTCAAAAACAACCTTGTTTTAAAAAATCTTACCAACCCTAACCTTTTGAATGGTAGTGAAATTTTGATTAGTTGTCAAGATAATTTGACTATTTGCACTCGTCTTGCTCTGCAACCCAGTCCTCTTCACACTTATGTATTCAGAGAAAGTTTCAGTATCTAAGTATACCTTCTGGACCCTCTGAACACTTGACACTAATATGCAGAACTTGCATTCATTTATTTTTATCTTATCATCCCTTAATTCCCCATAGATTCTTAGTATCAGGTTAATTTCACAAACCTGTTTGCAGAAAGAGCCTAGAGGGAATTCTGGGATGTGATAATAAGACACAAAATCCTGACAAGGACAGGACCCAAAACAAGGACTGTCAGATTTGAAATGTTGTTAAAAAGAGAACGCACTGTGAAATTCCTGAACTTCCTCTGTCGTTCCCCCGAGAGCACTCCGATTAACCCACAGCTTTATCTTTGCACTCTCCATGCTGTCTCCTGGCTGGCCTCCGTGCCAGAGCATTAGAGAGTCTTAAACTGTCAGCCATTTTTTCTGCGGCCCTTTTGGGGACAGAGAAAGAGATGCCGAAACAATAAGCTGGCTAATTCCTTGCTAAGTCCATACTCCAGCCTCCATTAAGAAAAATGGTGATTTAGGCGTTAGACGGTTCCCAGCTAACATGCACTCAGCCACATTTCTCCAAGCTACCACGCCTGCCATGTGATGCTCTCCGTAATTACTTTCCTTCCGTCAGACAAATCCACAGTCGCAGAATACGATATTTCACTATTGTTTGTGACTCAGCTGGAAGCGGAGAGATTAGGCGAAGGACAATGAGACTTAATTAACTCGTTTAGCCGTGATCGTCTTTAAACGAGCCGTTAGAATAACAAATGGGCTTTTTCTGCTATCTACCAGTAATCTGTTTGGGTGCTCTTGTTGAATCTTGTCTTATTTGCTGCAGGTGGATGTGTGTATATGGGAACGTCTTCTCGGGACTCTGCAAGAGCTGTTTAATCAGTTTTCTGTCATGTATCAGGTCAAAACAGTAATATGGGGTGTGCGTTTGAGATATCGCTAGTCTCAGGCTCCAGGGTTGTGAATGACTTGTGAATTTAAAAATGAAACACTAATCACGAAGAAAGATAATCTTCATACACATGTTTCATATTTTTTTTACTTCTGTAATGTGATATTTTTCAGTAAAAAAAAGCATATTCAACAGGAAAAAAGGTAAATGCTACTAATAATAAAATAATTATACTAATAATAAAACTATATCAGTACTCAATTTTATCCATCAGGAAATTATTCGATAGTGTCAAATGAGTGTTATATACCAGAATAGAGCCAGACCTGAATGGGAGATTGTTAAAATAATGCTTAAATAACTAAGCGTTAACTTAAATATGGCTTTTTCCAACAGCCCCTGTGGCCTAAGTGATGTCAGCGGAAAAGAAAAGCAATTTCAGAGAGTAATTTTTTTCTGAAAAATTTGGAATAACATGAACCATGATTTGTTCTTAACCATTTTGTTTAGAATGTAAATGTAAATGATGATTTCTTGACTACAATGAAATGATCATGACCTTTTGAATTTGATGACAGTCAAACCCACCAATGGCATTTCGCACAACAAATAGCATAGATCCCACAAACCTCATGTGTTTCACACTGTGACTGGTTTGTGAGACATAACCGACTCGCCATTACCACTCTCTCCTCTCTAGAGAACTCTTTGCCAAAAGCATCCACAGTGGAGAACAGCAGTGGTTCTCCTCCACACGCCAACAGCTCTATCTTGACCCCGACATCACGGAATGGAGTGACAGGCGAAGCGTCTGTAAACCCCTCCTCCTCTAAAGAGCATGGAGGCCTGCCAATCATAGTGCCCTTAATCCCGCCCCCTCTGATTAAAGCACCAGCAGGTAAGAAACACAATAGACAGTATGTGAGTTTCTAACTTATACACACACATACAACTGTGCAGAAGGCATTTCATACTTTCTTTTTAACGCTGGGTAAATGCAATCCTACATTACATACTTTATCCGTCAGGTGTCTAGTATTCACACTGTACATTTGTGAACCATGCATTAAGGTTCTTAATTGCGTTTTTATGAGACTAACAACGTTGATTTAATAATTGCTTGACCATTTGTGTAAATGTCGCCATGTATATCTCTTGTGGCTGTCTTCTCAGTCATTCTAATTAACATGTTTGCCGATATTTTAACTGTTTCACTCAGAGGCTGAAACTAAAAGCATAAAAGTTTCTGCGACATTACAAATATCAATGAATATAGCATTATTTGTTTTATAATATCATTTGCATCTAAGCTGACGCTACCCGAGCTGTGAATGTAAGTTTGCGGTCCGAATTGAATTTGAGATACCATATACCAATGGCAAGAAAACACGTATTGATTTGTCCGCTGGCTGAACACAAAAACAAACATATACAGCTAGGTTATTGTAGTTCGATTCATAAACAAATGACTCTAATGAGCAAGTTCTTTTTTACTGAATCAAAAGCAAGCAATGGAACCAGTGCACTCCGACTCACAAATTAGGTGACTTCTCTAGTCTTTTAATAAATCGTTCAAAAAGACTTGAAAAAAGTGCTGCATCATAATATACACACTTCCCTACTATAAAGGTAAAAAAAATGAAGTAGTATTTCCGAATTCATAGTATTCATGAAACAGTAGGCAAAAAGTACCTATACTCGGAGGACCTACTAATGCTCTTCTAAAGATTACCAGTTCATCGCATTCAAGTGCTTTGTTTTCAGAAAGAACAGGAATCATGGAGGACACTAGGTTTATTCTTGCCTATTTATTGATGAAAATCTTATCTAAGACAAAATGATATTTAGAGTCCCATTCATTGACAACCATATAAGCACCGCTATGTTTAAAGTTAATGGCACGCCCAACTCGGGAACTTGGGAATAAAACATTTTCCTTGAGCTTCCTGAGCTGAACTCTGCAGGACAGTGGCTCCCCAGGAGCAGGACTGGACACCCCTATCCTACTACTTCCAGCAAGATTCTGAAGTGTGCATTCAGTGAATACTTTACAATCCTACGAGGCCACGGGAGAGGACTTGTGAATTGCATGACGAATGTAGTACATCTCTATTATTACACACATTCATACCATTTAGAACGTAATTTTTTAACACTTGCAAAGTAATCACTTATTCAAAAGAAGTACCTACTCAGAGAGTATGTGAATTCAGACGCAGCCCATAGTTCTACCGGAAAGACTCGGAAGGCAAGATAATATCACAATGAGATTTATTAATTATTAGACCAGAAAAATGTTGGATGGTTAAGTTCTTTGGCGCAGGCCCCGTCCGTAGCTCACATTCAAAGGGTAGCGGACTCTGCATTTCCTGCATGAAGATGAAGGCAGGGGCGCAGCCGACCCCCAGGAAGGTGTGGAAAGGGACCATCCTGGTGGTGGTGAGGAGGAATGTTTGTGTGAGTGAATGTTTGTGTCATCATCTGTGAAGTCAAACATGTGTAAATAACAATCTTTTATACTCCCAGTATTAGATAATGATTGGATAGACCACAACGTAATGAGTGACGTAACATTTGAGTCTTCCTGGCAGAACTTTACGCTAGAGCTTTCATTTACTGGTTTGAATCAGTCTGCCGGATCTTTTATTGAATTAACCAATTGAATCATTCAGACCGATTTCTGAATCAACATGTGACTCACTTTCAGTGATTTCTGTCTCGAAATGAAGCCTGTTTTGTGTATGTAAGGTATATAAGGTTTTTGGAACTTAAATGTAGTTACTGACAGGTTGTTCTTTCAACATTCTCATTCTCAGTCAGAGTTTTTATATTTAATAGTATACAGTATTATTTATAAATAAAAATGTCCTTGATTAATGTAAATATAACGCTGAAAGTCTACATTCATTGTTGGTTGAGAGTGTGTGTTGTAGCGCAGCAGACTACAGTCATGGTGTCTAATGGGGCGGCACCAATGTGAGGTGCATCCCTAAACCAGTGTACTGTGCACTAGTGTATTTATGTGTGTGTGTGTGTGTGTGTGTGTCCCTATGTATGTGCGTTTGTATTTATGTGTGCGTTAATGTGTGTGATGTGGTGAGAAACAGATGGTGTAGACTCGCTAACTACCACGGCAAGAAGCCAACCCCCCCCCTCCCCATCCCCGCCCCTTGCCTGTGGCCCTCTTGAATAATTCATGAGCATGCGCATAGTGACAGAGGGCTTTTGAAGTGCAGGTATGTGCTGCTCTACCACTGGATGTTCCACAAACACACACACATTTTCACAATCTCTCTTAAATTCAGGATTCGGAAGGAGCAATGAGGCTGTGCTGAGGAAAAACAAACAGAAGTGTCATGGCAACAGTTTTATATTAGGATGTTTGTACTTTGAGGGTTTTAGAGAAACACTTTGAGTCTTTTTTTGCTCTGTATGAGACTGTTTGTAGGCAAGCTCTTTCTATCTTAATTTTTTTAATATACTTTTTCCAGCCTGCTGAATCAAAGCTGCTATTGCCGTTTCTTTAAAATAATAAAAATTGCTTTAATTGCTAGAACAAAAAGTACTGTACATTAGAATTTATAGATGAAGTGTAGATGAATAAATCTTCAATAATAGTTTTTAATATAGTTTTTTTAGCCTGAATATTATACAGCTTATAGTCCGAGTTTTGGAATCATAAAGGAATAGTTCATGCAAAAAAAGATTTAATCATTTGTCTTTTTATCATTTACTCATTCTATTCTAAACGCAAATTACTTTCTTTCTTCTGTGGAACAAAAAAGTGATTATTTTTGCAGAATGTTCTTTTGTGCATCTGCAGCTCTTTTAAATGTGGTGGGGGAAGACCATCAAGCTCCAAACATGTCAAAAATGCACTATAACAGTGGGTGAATTCAAATAATTTGTTTCACACTGCAAAATAACTCATTTTGTATTCCATAGAAGAAAGACAAAGAATTTGGTCTGACGCAAGAGTAGGTAAATGATTACAAAATTTTCTTTTAGTTTTATCTAGGGCCTAAAATTAACGGGCCAGCGCTGCATCGTCAATGAAGTTTAAGCCTCGCCAATTTAAATATTCACGTGCAAGAAGATGCGTAAGTAAACTCAATTAATTACTCGAACGCTGTGGTTAGATTTCAGTGCGCAAACATCCTAAGCATGCACCTAAAAGGCCGTATTTCAGGCAGTATACGCTAATACGGAATTGAGCTCTCTTTCACGTATTCTTGCACTTGAAAGGACAAATTCACACAAAGTATCCTTGTAAACATATTCGGTTATGTCTCAAGTGAATGTAAATAGTTGAGAAAGAAAACACATGTGTACAATATCAGTATATTGGATCTTAAAGTGACAGCAGCCTAATATTCCTGCTCCTGTCTGTGTCATTAATGTTAATCAAACAACAAAAGACAAAGAGAAAATCACTTACTGCTCTTGTCTGAAAAAGTTTTTTAATTTGAATAAGAATTAATCAGTTTAATTTATACAATGAAGACTAGCAGCCAGTGTTATTTTACATTAGATTAGTAACATTTATTTTACACATTACATTTCTGTCCCTGAAAATTGTGAATTTTCACTGGTATCTAAAATTTTGTTTTCATTACTGCTTGTTTTTTGCAAAAACACTTTCATGGCCAGTAAATTTTCATTGGCAGGTTTGGCAAAAAAGTTTTAGGCCCTGGATCTATCCCTTTAAATCATGAATTAGGTTACTTGTTTCAAACAGCAAGCTAGTCAAAAGCTCAAATAGGCATCTCTATCACCATCTCACGCCATTGGTGGAGCGAATGCTGTAGTTTTTCAATCTAGTTGGGATGCTTAAATAGATTGCAAAATGTATTTATTTTTTTGCCACCAGGGATACAGAAATTACTAAGATAATTTATACTTGATTTTGGGTTCTGGTCTGTCCTCCCCTTGCAAAGAGTTTAATTTGGGTGGTCAGAAGTGGATCTGATTACTGAAGTACATTTTATGCTCAGTGTTTAGCCTATGGAGAAATGTTTAACATAATTCTGAATAGATTTCGATCTTAAAATATAATTTGGTCTACACACTCATTAAAAAAGACACAGGAGAAAGAGAGAGAGAGAGGGGTGAAAGGAAAGGTTAAGTCTAATGGGCAGACTTTTTTTTCTCCACACACTTAGATTGATCTGATCATTAAGCAGCTGCTAGAGGGCGAGAGTGTAAAAGATCTCTGAGGGAGAAATCATTTGACATGGGCAGATGCATTCAAAGAATCACACACTGAATCAGAATCTGAGGTTGGGAATCTCAGAAGATTGAAAACGACAAATGAACAGTTTTCTGTTGTGGCAATGTCGGTTATATTTGAATCAATGTGTGTGTGTCTTTGTGGTCCCTAGAAGCTCGCTCACCCCTGTTCCCAAACACACACGCATGCATGCAACACACTTCAAACATCCAAACCCGAACGCTCGTGCCCCCAAGCATTTGGTTGTTAGTGGAGCATGATGGGAAAGATCTAATATCTTGTGGCATTTGATGTAAGATAGACGCACACACACCAAGAAACATGTGTATTCTTGAAGTGTGTGGGGTGATTCATGATGACAGGTTTCTCTTAACCCCTTGTGGATTGATGAGGGAAAGATTCCCTTTGGTCATTAAACACACTTTACATGGGATTAAAAGCGAGGTTTAAAACAACGATATCTTGTGGGTTAAGCACAGTGTAAAAAGCCAAGAGAAAATGTGCATCTGCATTATATACTGCCTGTCTGTATATTTATATATGAATCAGTGTCTAAATGTGTAAGGGTGGAGAATTAAATAGTTGTTGTGGTGACTATCTGGTATATGACATCACACTTCTCTACTATGAATTGCAAAGGCACTTCAGTCTATTGCACTTCTTTCAACATCGATGAATGTTGTAATCTATCTAAAATTTGACTGTTTCGAATATACTGTATCCTTATATATTCTTTATTTCTCTGTTTCTCTCTCTCTCTCAGAGGAGGACACCTCTAATGTTCAGATAATGTGTGCGTGGTGTCAGAAGGTGGGAGTGAAGCGTTATTCTCTCAGTATGGGCTCTGAACTGAAGAGTTTCTGTAGTGAGAAATGCTTCGCTGCCTGTCGACGTGCCTACTTCAAACGCAACAAGGTAAACGCCCAGTGTCCACCTCAGTCTCCACCTCTTCCTGTCCCCTCAGCCAATCGGGCTCCTTCTGTCTGATGTCACTTCTTCTATTCTTCCTTAACCTTGTTCAGTGTTACTAAATCCTTTGGCTCAAAACTGTAACTCTTACTCTGTTAAATGACACATTATAAGACATTATTTATTTCTGTAGATTTTTAGCAGGTATTACATATAGTGATTCACCCATAACATTTCCAGTCATTTTTTTTTTCCACAAGTAGCAGTCTGTCTAGAGTCCTTATTAGGTTATTATTCTGATCAGCTGAAACACTAGTATTTTTTCATTTTCATTCATTGGTAGGCCTATTTGTACTTTACTGATACTTTTTAACATGGTTGGTTCACAAAGACAAGCTGATGGCATGGTTTATTCCTATTATTCAGTACATTTGAATGTTCTCATATATTATAACTGTATACAATATTTTACTCACAAATGTAAAGATTGAGATTATCATATTGGTTAGTTTTCTTTTATCATCACTTCACATCATTTTAGTTTGTTATATTATTTACATGTATAGAATATATTACCTCTAACTAAGAAAATGTAATAATTTTGGTGGGCCAAAAACACAAGCAGCTTTGAGTATTAGCAATGGATTAAAAAATCTCTGTGATGTTTTGTAGTATAAGCTGGTTTGTCTCTCTGTTTGATAAAATTACAGACATTATAAGCTAACTCTCCATATCCCTCACAGAGCAATTGCTAGTTTTATTTCCATCCTGTTAATTTTCTTATGATTAATAATGTGTAATATTTCTGAAAGTCTGATTTACCCCCAACACAAGAATATTCAGCAATGAACCTCATTTAGATTTAGACCTCATGCCATCAGAGTGAGACAGATATTGATTGTGTGTTTTCTTTTCTATCTAAGCTTGGATATGTGAGGAATTGCAGTGTAAGTATACTGTGTTTGGATTTCTCCTCTCCTCGTGTGTGTTAGAGACCCGTACACTTATTCACACACTGATGGAACTCATAATATCATGGACGCATGCAAACACACCCCCAGACATACATATTTTATGCACATACACATGCATCAAAAAACACAGGCTTATGCACATGTATACAAAAGCACACAAATTCACTATAACACATGCATACGTACACACACGAGAGTCTCACATGCATGCGTACGTACACACTACCACATGCATGCATGTTTGTTCACAGCCACTCCTCGCTTAGTGTGTGGTGTGTTTGAGGATAGAGTGGACAGCATGAAGAGACTAACAAACATGCAAACAAGACCAGAGATTTACTGAAGCTACCACACACACGTACAAACACAAACGTATAAAGTACTCTCTCTCTCTCACACAACACATGTGGATACACAAAGCAGACACAAACAATTGTATAAATTTCATGAATTGTAGAGCAGTGTAGAAGCCTAGCGACATAGAGACAAAAAGTGTAAAAAAAACAACAACATATTTTGGTGTTTTTTTCTTGACTGTAGAAACCATAGACTTCTTGCAAAATGTGTACAAATCATATCATTCACATAGCTGAATTTAAAACATGAATTTTACAGACATATAGATGTAAATGTACACATATATTCTGTTACTGAATACCGCCACCTTTCAAAAAAATTATAATAAATCAGTCAGAAAATGAAAGAGAGACAGACAGAAGTAAGTACAAGTGCAGGCAAAAATTTACACAAACACAGAGGGACTTTTAATTCCAGGAATTCATTCAAAGCCATTTTCATAATTGTGGGTTATTTTTCCACCCAAAATAAATAAATAAATAAATAATTAAATGATATTTTGTTGAATAATGAATGGTCCTAAAAATGAAGGCTATTTTAATTAACTATTAATTTTGCATTGTGACATTTCATGACAGTTGAGCATTAATTAAGTATTCAAATATGTATTATTACAATAGTGAAAAAGATTCTCTTTCTCATTACTGTACTAGAAAGAAAACAATGAAGTATAATATTTATACATCATTATTATAGCATTTATTATATCTGCCCTAGAATTTATGCTGATTGAAAAAAACTCATTGCACTAGAGTAATGATAATCTAATGAAATTTCCCAAAAAATACCTGGACATATTATGGTAAAGAGATTTTTGTGGGGGAAATGTGCTAACATAATGAAAAAAAATATCAGTACGGTTTTTAGTGTATTTATTTTGTTGTTGATTTTTGGGTGGAATGTGACTTTAAGAGATTCGCCCTTTTATACATATGTGAAATGATTTTGTGCAACGTTAGTTTGTGCAAACTGTTTCAACTTCTATAGATGAAGTCATTGGAGGAATGTGGCCTGAATATGTTTTTGTGAGATTCAACAATGTGAAGCTCACAGCAGAGCACAACATGTTGATGTGTGTTTTCTCTGATCTGCTGTCTAATTTCCATTGTCTGTGTTTTTAATCATTAAAATGTTAGCACAGTCCAGTCATTAAACGTTATTAGAGTCTCACGCTTAATGAAGAGAACAGACAGTGAGTTCTGAATGACATCATCTGATATGTTGATACGGTCAGTGTAGTCTGTTGTTATTATAGTGTAAACTGTGAGGTCGTTTTGGCACGTCTGTAGATGTTTGGATGCTGTATCTTGTTCTCTGAGGAGACACGTCTGTGGAATGCCAAACGAACGTCTGGCAGGAGCATGTCCATTTCATCCCACCAATCATAGAGCTGTTTACTTCGCTCCTTTGACGATACTCCTGGCGTTCTGCCACCACTGCGACTCCACCTTTATTTCTATAATTCATTAGGGGGGGGGGGACTTTATTATGCTCTAAGATTATATGAACATTTCCTCTTTCTCTTTTCTCATGTACACCACAAGGTCAGCTGCAAAGATAAGCAGTGTTGAGTATGTGTGAAATAAGACACTGGGAGGGGCGGTGGGTCTGATGTTACTGCAGTAAATATGCCACATCTGCAAAACTCATAACGGAAAAAGAGAAAGCATACACATGAATACATATCTTTATTCTCTATCATCCCACCGGCCCAACTTAGGTAGTGAAACATCCGCACACCAGCTGCTTCAGGTGATTATAATTCCTCCGCATTAAAGGTGTGTGTGTGTGTTTGTTTTATGTGTGAATAAGGAGTGTCTTCCTCAGAGGAAATGTGGTAAACCTCTGTCAGACACGCACACAAAAACAGTATTGTTACTGTATTGTGTTTATTGTGTCAGACTGTGGGCTCGTTTTACGGTGTCCAAATCCTCATATTTGGGCGTGTGTGTGTGTGTAGGTGCTGAGGTAATGAATTTTGACAAGATATTTTTAGGCCTCATGAAACCTTAGAGTAACTGAATATTTTGAATACAGAGAAGTGTGTCCATATATGGTGATTTGTTCTGGACTGAGTTGAATAGAACTGCAATGTGTGTTTGTGATGAATAAGAAAGAACTTGGGTCACTCTAACTCAGTTACAGTGAGAGTTTATTGTAGGTCCTCAGTGGCAGTTGCCATTAGGAAAACACAATTAGTTAGAATATATCAAAGACAATGTTGTAAAATTTCAGTGTTTGCCATCACTATCAAAGAAGTGGAAATCATTAGTATTATTTTATTCAGACATGTACACTTTTGGACATGGTATTTTAAGAACCTTTGAGTTCCATACCATTTTATAGAACAGATAGTTCAGACTTTACAAATTTAATTTTAATTGTAATAAACATTTGGTTCTTAATATTTTATTGGAATAGCCTTTTTGTAGTAGCTGTAAAAGCAATAACGTACAGTATTTGAGGCCATGCTGTATATTTTGTAAAAAAAATATTTTTTTAATTTAATTTAATTTTCATTTTTTTTTAAAACCAAGGCTGCCTTTATTTGAAGGCAGCCTCATGTCGCTCCAAGCCCGTAAGACCTCCGTTCATCTTCAGAACACAGTTTAAGATATTTTAGATTTAGTCCGAGAGCTTTCTGTCCCTCCATTGAAAATGTATGAACGGTATACTGTCCTTGTCCAGAAAGGAAATAAAGACATCAACAAAGTAGTCCATGTGACCTCAGTGGGTTAGTTAGAATGTTTTGAAGCATCGGAAATACATTTTGGTCCAAAAATAACCAAAACTACGACTTTATTCAGTATTGTCTTCCGGTTCTGTTGGGGATCCGCGTTCACGAGTCTGCAGTGACGCTGATGACGTAAGACGCTGCTGACGTGTATCTGGTGCGTCCGTGTATTCGGGTTCAAATAAATATGGCTGGGCAAAAAAATGCAAGTCTTCCCCTGTGTGGAAATTCTTAGACATGTTTGTGAAGATTGTTTTGTTTCCAGCGTGCGTCTCCCTCAGACTGTAACCGAAGCTCGGGCGCACCAGATAGCACGTCAGCAGCGTCTTACGTCAGCAGCGTCACTGAACGCGGATCCCCAACAGAACCGGAAGACAATACAATGTCTTAGTCAACAAGTCGTAGTTTTGGTTATTTTTGGACCAAAATGTATTTCCGATGCTTCAAAACATTCTAACTAACCCACTGATGTCACATGGACTACTTTGATGACGTCTTTATTTCCTTTCTGGACAAGGACAGTATACCGTTCATACATTTTCAATGGAGGGACAGAAAGCTCTCGGACTAAATCTAAAATATCTTAAACTGTGTTCTGAAGATGAACGGAGGTCTTACGGGCTTGGAACGACATGAGGGTGAGTCATTAATGACATCATTTTCATTTTTGGATGAACTAACCCTTTAATGAAATTGTCTTCACAACTACTAAACATTATTTCATCGTGTGAGTCATCTCATGCAAAATGGTCATTTAGTTATCAAAATCTGTCTGTCAGACATACTGTATATGTATTTTCCATAAATATCTATGGCATGGAAAGTTGTCTGTCTACACTTAACATTATATTATATATAAATGTGCATATGCCTATTCTTTTCCTGTGTACTATTGACTTTCCCTAGTAAACTTTGTTGAAATCTGTATATTAAAAAAATCTATTAAACTCTATATAACTGTATTTGACACACAACAGCATTCAGCTTGACAAAGCTGACAGTCAGCGTCAACAAAAAAGTAAAACAAAGATTAAATTTATACATGACAAATTTTTCTCATATTTTGTATTTCCCCGGCTGACTGCCATGGTGAAAAAAAAACCTTCTAAACATTTTGAACAGTATGGCTCACACTATGATAAAAACTTTTCATTTTGGTGCCATTGGCCAATTTCCTGACACAATAACTGGGTTTAGAA